>NW_017808403.1:2857715-2889634 GCF_001891065.2 Hippocampus comes
TTAGGGTGGCGAAAAAAAAAAAAAAAAAAAAAAAAAAAAAAAACGATCTGTTGACAATCAAAATATTTGTATGCCGTTTAAGAGTAGAGCAAATAGCATATTTCATTCCCAAAGTGGGTGCTTTGCATATGTCTACACAATGAACACGATCAAAGAAAATAGCGACCTCATGGTTTTTGCTGACATGCTCTGCGCAATCTCACTGGAGGCGAGGAGCAGCTCGACAGCCCGCGTGGCGCAGCCCACCACGGGTGGAGGGAGGGAGTTGGAGAAGAGGTAAGGCCGAGACCGCTGCCTCAGGAGGTCAATGAGGGGCTTTGGTCCCACCGTGTAGCCACCTGACGTGATACCAAACATGATATAATTGGTCATCTTTTCTGCATTTTCAACTCGAGTTCTTGTGTTGAACACTTTCGGCATGCTAGCCACTTCTGAACATCTCGCTACCTTTTTTAGAACCATTTTAATTGTGTGAGTAGAAATAATAGTCATGAACTGCCATTTCTGGCCACAAACACAAGACGTTATGCCACTGCCCCCCCACCCCAAAAAATTGTGACAAATAAAAATGATCGATACTGCTTATGACTGGCATCCAATTAGCGGCAATGAAGGTTACAAATTAATCAAGTTTCACGCATTTGGTAAGAAAAAGTGATTTTAGCCTTTTGTACCTTTCGAAAACATTAGCCTTGTGAGCTAGCAAGCTTTTAAAGTGTCAAAATTCTGAATTTCAATGCAGTTTTGCTTTCATAATCAAGACTGGGGCAATTTTTTTTAAATCAGGTGGAGAAAGTGAAAAAAGATGGAAATACTTGAATGTAAAAAATAAGTGCATATAAAAAATAGGTGGTCATTTTTTGCAACCGACATGTGAAGACGTTTTTGTGTTCTTCTAACAATGAATAATAATCCGCATTCGTCCTAATCGGTTACATGTATCGATGTGAGAAAAAAGGTGATATTGGCAACACATAAAATTGACATTTTTTTAGGTTGTTATCCACCCTGCACATCATGCAATTAAAATGGAATTTCAAGGGTGAAAAAGTGACATTTTACACGAATGACAAGAGCCGATGCTAGCTGAACAAGTAGGAAGAAAAACATGAAACTTAATTCACTTCAACCCCACAAAAATGAAGGACTTTGTGAACAAGCTGAAAAGGTCATCAAATCAAACAAGGCTCGAGATTTAAAAAGAGTCAAGCGCACCAGCTGCACCTCCCAGTGCTTTTCCCAGAGTGGAGTTTACGATATGAACTCGGTCCATTTCTCCCAGCAGCTCATCGGTTCCTCTGTAAATGGACATGAACTTCAGCTATAAAACAATTGTGAGCTTCACAACTTGAAAACAACCGAGGCAGCATTTGCATCCGGGCCTGTTTCCTTGACATGCCGGCTACCTTGAAGCACTCCGACAACCTCATGTTCAAAATTGTCGGGCAAGACCACTCAGGTTCTTTATGCAATAATTCAACTACTGTGGCGTGTCTAACGTCGGCATTTATTCACAAATAAAAAGCGCAGCAGTTCCTTTGTCAATCGAAACACACGTCACAATAATTCTTCCAAAATAATACATTTGACTCACCTGCCACGCGGCCCAAGGAAACCCGTGGCGTGGCATTCATCGATGAACACCATCGCCCCGTACTGCTCAGCCAGGTCACAGATTCCTGTTAATGGAGCCACATCTCCATCCATTGAGAAGACCCCATCCGTCACCACCAGCCGCATACGACATGACTGAGAAATAGAAATGCTTGTAAGCCATCGGACCAAAGATACTTAATGCTCAATTTCACTCATCCTGAGGTATCAATAACAATAGGTGTTTATTATCGTGGTTGTAGTTTGAAGCAATCCCCCTAAAATCTTTCCAGTAGTGCACGCATTTGAATTTAAGCTAGGCACACATAAGTACTCGGACACCTGACCATTCACATCGAACTGCTTTACTCTTCTGGGAAGAGTCTTTTTTTGTCAGTTCACTTTTCCGTCTGAGAACAGGAAGAGTGCCCACACACCTGAGACTCCTTGAGTTTGCGCTCCAAATCACCGAGGTCCATGTGTTTGTAGCGCAATCTTTTTGCCCGGCACAGACGGATGCCATCAATAATGGAGGCGTGGTTAAGTTCATCCGACAACACAGCATCGTCCGGGCCCAGCAGAACCTTGCACAGGAGTCATTCAAATGCTTTACACCACGAAGCCAGAAATCCTTTGCTGGAGACGATGCCGCATGACACACCTCAAATAGTCCAGCGTTGGCATCAAAACAACTGGCATAGAGGATGCAGTCCTCCCTCTCGTGAAACTCTGCCAACTTCTGCTCCAGGTTTCTGTGCAAATCCTGGAAAGCAGACATATTAGGGAAAATAGACTTTTTCATTGCTTGCTTTAAATGCTGTCAGGCTGCTAAATAAAAAATAAAATACGTGAAAAACCAGTAACAATTGTAAATAGTACAGCCACCTTATACCAGTTGCATATATGCTTATGTTGTGTTTTGGATTTCATGTTTGGTTTGACACCATAGGAGGCATGCCCAATGTTGTTTTTTTTTCTTCTGCATGCGTGTTGGTGCATTTATGCATTTTCTGTTTATTGGACACACACTGTACCTGAGTACCGCAGATAAATCTGACTGAGCTCAATCCGGCGCCATACAATTTCAGCGCGTCAATCCCTGCTTGCACCACTTCCGGATGACTGGATAGTCCAAGATAGTTGTTGGCACAGAAGTTTAAAATGCCTGAGAGAATAAAGGGAATCAGAAAGAATTCAGGTTAATTATCTTTTGGTCAAGATGTTGAAAAGCCTAGCTGCATGATGTGACAGCTGAAAAAAATACAAGGCAAACAACTTAGAGACACACAAATGAAAGCTGACAAAAACAAACAAGGTGACGCATAAGAGATGATTTCAATTACTTTTTTTGTCATACTCACCATCTTGCTTCAAGGAGAATATTCAGATCACGTTTTATTGTATATCTGTTGTTGCACACCACTCATGGAAACATCACACAAATGCAGGCTTGCAAGGAGGAGTGAGTCAAAGGAGCTTGTTCAAGTGCGCAGCAGTCAGGATGCAGAATAGTATTACTTCAATAAACTTCAATAACTGGTAGTAGTAGATTTTTGTACTGGCATCTCCGAAACAGACCAACAGTAATTTGACATTCATTGTATATCCACCCTTCTCTACCTAAATTGTTATATTGTCGTAGTTGTATACTATCGCTCGCCATTATTTTCCATGACTTATCTTCTTTGTTGTTAAAAATATGGCCCGCGACCTTTGGGCACCTTCTGAAAATCTTATGCGTCAAATGTTGTTTACACTCACTGCCACGGCTTCCCTCCACGTTGATGTGCGGTCCCTGCTTGGACGTGATCACCCTCTCGGCTTTCCAAGTCCCGGCCAAGCGAATAGACTCGAGCTCGCCGTTTAACACCGCTCTGGCTTCAGCAAGAGCCGCGTAGCTCCGATTTAAAACAGAAGCCGAGGGCCGCAGAACCCCCCGGAGAGGGTTCAATAAAGTCCAGCTAGCTTTGCCGAGAGACATGACGGTGAATGTGTGCGTTGTCGATTGTGAAACGTACCCGGAAGTTGGCTGCTGCAACAGTGGGCGTGTGCTTACGTGTGTTCAAAATGGACCAATCGCATTCAAGCTTGTGTTGAAACGAGGAAAGTCGTGATGTGTGGCACCGAGGCAGTTGAGTTACTTCCGCACTTTACTCATGGTTGTTCCGTATTGTTTTATACACCGGGGTTTTCGTTACTTTTTATTATGACTTTTAATACTGCCCTAGCATTGGTTATTGGCAGATTATTGCATCATTTACTAATTCGAACGGAATTATTGTGAACTGAGGACCCTTTGGAAAGTAAAAATAACCTGGCAGGTTTTGACTGAAATGACAAGTTATGGTCTATTGCAACTACAAAACAAAGTAGCATAAATAGTTGACCAGAAAGTAGATGAAGAGGAATTTATCGATTGAGCACGACATATATCCACGAGATATATCCAAATCAAGATTGGTTTTCAAATGAAACCTTGAAATCTGCCCAAACGTGAATCCAAAATGTAATACATTCAAAGTGTTTGTTAAAAATGGTACATATTTTACGTTTTACATTCAATTTTTCAACTCTGGTGCACAAGTCTTCCTCACGGCAGAGGGTTCTGGTTTGGAATCTCGACTTTGGATGTTCCAGAAGCTTCCTGCCATTCCAAACACATGCATGTTGGGTTCATTGAAGTCACTGAATAAAATGTCTTCGATTCCGCCTCCAGCCTTCCTGTATGAGGTTTGCATGTACCCCCTGTGCCTTTGAGGGTTTTTCTCCGGGTACTCTGGTTTCCTCCCACTTTCCAAAAACATGCATGGCAGGTTGATTGGGTAGTCCAAATTGTCCCTGGGTGTGATTGTGAGCACAAACGGTTGTTTCTTAGTGCCCTGCGAATGGTTGGCAACCAGTTTAGGGTGCACACCGCCTATTGCCCGAAGCACAGCCGCGACCCTTGTGAGGAGAAGCGGATTAGTAAATAGATGGATGGATGACTTAAGTATCTTCAACATAGTACAATTTTTAAAGGTGGGTGATAACAGGAACAATTCTTGGTTGTTTGGTTGGTTATTTAATTGAACTCTGCATTTAAACTTAAAACATCTTGACAAAGAAATATTATGGAAGTAAAAAACAAAACAAAAACAAGATCGATGTTACTATTCTTTTACATTTAACCTGAAGCGAAGCCTCAAACTCTTCAAATGAGAAATTGCTGACATAAGTTAACAGTGTTTGTGCTACTTACACAAAGGCATTATCTGTAACTCATCATGAGATACCACAAATCAGAGTTTATAGCAATATAGTCGTCTATGTTGCAAAAGTTGTTTTAGTATCAATATTCCATGTTTCCTTCAATAGTAGGAATGTTACCATAGAAATTGTGCAAATGTTTGCATTACCACCACTTAGTTACATCAAGCAAAATGCTCTGGCCTTCATTCACTTGTTACCAGTTAAAACCCCAGTAAAGTAACATAGCAGGATACACAAGAAGTAATTACGGACCGCAGTCCTCCATGCCCAAATGTGCCTTGGATACATAAAACCAAAATACATCTCCATCTGTCCCTTCTGGCAGAGGTACTTTGTGAGAGTTGCGCGTGCGGCAGGCGGAAGTGCAGCTCAGGATTCGGAGTGGTTGGCGTCCTGGGAAGACTGTCGTACTGAAGGCAGCCGCTCAGCTGCTTTGACTCTTTGCGCCAAGAACCTGTCAAATTCTTCATAAGACGACAAACACTATTAGACAAAAAAAAAAAAAAAAAAAAAGCCACGCATAATCTGCTACAGGAAAATAACTGAATGTCAAAAAGGGATGAGATTAATAGGCAACTGAATCCTTGCTCACCTTCGCTTGTGACACCATCAGAGTCCTCGTTGTCATCGTACTGTGTCACAAAAAGAAACCAAATGTTATTGTACAAAGTAATTAAATACAATGCAACGTTACAATGATGCCATCTTGCGGTACGGATACTGCACAAGCAATCCTCGGTGTCTTCAATGACCCGAACATATAGGCTGTGGGGAGGTGGGGTGAAACCTACACAAGCAGGCGATTGTGCTAACCACTTGTACCTGTTGCTGTAGTCAAGATTCAAATGCAAAAAATATTCTGTGGCAATGGATGCCTGCGCATTGAAGAGGCCTAGTTTCATTTTAATCTAAATGTACGGTATGAGTCACCCGACTGCTCACCTCATCATCCAGCTCCAGCCATTTCTCAATATCTTCCATTACATTGGACTGCTTGAGGGGAATCTTAAGAGAAGGAAAAAAAATATCAAAACAAAAGAATGACAGCGTCTCATCCCCTCAAAGAAAAAAGAACAAACAAAAAAACCAACCAAAACAGATACACACACAAAATAGCTACCCCAACGTGACACAAAGTAGAAACATTCTAAGGAAATGGAACATCAGGACAAAGCAAAGCAAATTTTTCCATGCGCCTTGCACACCCAGGGCAATTCAAATAATAATTCAAGTCTGTGACACTTTGACTAGCATGCAAACCAAACAGTTTATGGGGCTGAAAACGTGAACCACTGACCATAACAAAAGTGAACTGCAACCTCATGACAACAACAACGACTACTACTTCTACAAACCCCAGAAATTTAAAAAAAACGTTGTACATGGACCCACCATTCCCCTTTTAATCATCCAGTCTAACTTTGGTGACGAGCTGTGGGAGGAGGCTGGGCTGCAATCCTTCGTTGCACAGATAGAGAATTCTTTCAAAGTAGGATCAAGTGATTTCAATCTATTTCTTGACACTAATGCTGACATTGTTAGAAGCATAATAACACGGCAAGACACACCAAAAATGTGCTGGCAGATGAGACCGGGTGTTCCAAAATTTACAGATCATGTCATAGTTTAATTATTAGCCAGTTCCCATTTCATGATGCGATTTGAATGCGTTGTTGTGATTTGTCAACGTTAGTTACTCAGAAATCAATATTTCAGTTTATGTCAGATTTTTTTTTTTTTTTTTTTTTGGAACAAGCATCTTATTTTTCCTCAGGGTCTCGTTTCCGGTATCCGCTACTTGTACAGCTCAGCCAGCAGTAATAACACAACATTTATTAACATAAAAGTCAAACCATGACAATGATTTACTGAGTTTGCTTCTCAAGTCAGAAAGCGAGCTACCTCTTACACCCAACATGAGCAATTTAGGCACAGAATCTTTTTTTTTTTTAACTTACCGCTTTAGAGTTTTGCATGGTGTTGTCCTGCGCTTGCGCAAGGCCATCCAGTCCAATGGCTGTATGCTCACTGAAACCAAATTAACGAACGTGAACATGAACTGCAAAGTAGGCTTGTAATATATTCAAACCCCTCAAGAAAAAAAAAATCCTTCAAAAAAAAATATTACTCTGTGTGTTATTTTCTGTACCTTCGTCTTTGAGCAGAGCTATTCCTTTTCGGTAAAAATGCATCCACAACATCACCTTCCCTTGTGTCTGTTGAAAGGACAACAAAAGCGTTTTGCGAGATAAACGAAAAGTAGATGATAGTTTTGATAAAATTTGTAGAATGCTAAATTAATCCCACGATAAACGAGAGAATGCTGAACAGCGACTGCATCAAATGTGAAGAAAGGCAAAATCAGTTTATGCTGATTCGTCATCCAACACAAAATCACTGCTATCGGCAATGAGTTTAGGTAAACCTCAATGAATATATAAATAAACAAACGAACGAAACAAGTCGCAGTAAAGAACTTACTGAGCCCTGCCATCTGGCTGGACAAAGTGTCCTCTTTCGATTGGCTGAGCGAGCCTCCATTTGTGACTGACGCAGCCGCTGATTGGCTCACATTGAGGTCCGTGAGGTTTACATAAGTGTGGCCCTGCAAATGCAAACGAGACAACTGTCAACATGAAAAACAAACAAACCCCAAAAAAGCCCCCCAAAACACATAAAAGGTTGTCTACCTGTTGTCTTGTGTTTGGACAATTAGTTAACTGTCTTTCAAACCTAAAAACAGCAACAAAGAGAAATAAGAAACTACCTACATATGTTTGTAGACGAGACCAAAGTATCCCGATGGACATCCTCTACTTGTTTACACGAAAAACAACAGGAATAATCTTTATCGTTATTGCCATTGCCTCAAGATTGTATAGTGGGGAAAAAAAAAGTCGGTTTACCTGTGATAGCGCGAGAAGGCGGTGTTCATCTCGTCGTTGGTTGCGAGTAACTCCTCAATCAACTTCTCCTCACTAAGCCTGGGGACAATCTTCACTATCCTGTCCTGCATTTCCTTACATACTGTGTACAACTGCTAATGACACAACCAAAGAGAGAGAGAGAATGTGTGGGTGGGGGGTTGTGGTGGTGCAGATGTAGCACATGCGTAAAGTGCGAGATCAGTTAAGGGCAACGAGAAAGTGCGGGAGACGTATTCTCACTGGATAAAATGAAAGCAATAATGTACTCGGATTGATCATAACACCCGAATGGGTGCAATTTGTGTACCTCCAGCAGCTCCATGTCAGCTTGTTTTACCGTGACAGGATCCAGCTGACTCATCATATCGGACATCATGGTGAGGTTGGTCCGCACCACTCCCAGCTCTGCTTTTAGTGCCCCCACCTGGAGTAATAAGAGCTAATAGTTTACTTAAGAACTATAAATGCCCTTGACTGAAAGTACACGGAGGTTCGTTGAAACGCCAACGACTCGTAATTGGAGCACTTGTAAGTCAAGGTAGCAGGTATCTTGAAAAAAAAGTCTTAAAGTAACCCCTTAGTGCAGCAAAGACCATCACCTGGTTGGGAGTGAAGGCATCACTTCCTTCTAGCGTCTGTTTTAGCTCAAGGGTCTGGGGTGGGGTTAGGGGAGGTTTGGAGGACAGCAGCACAGCGGGGACAGTAGCAACAGCGGGCCCGTTCCGAGACGAGGTCTGCTAAGCGAGGCACAGAAAGCACCCGAAAAGAAAGATTGACCAAAGATGAAAGGTAGCGTTCGGCGTTTAAGAGGGAGTCGTGAAAAAGTGGTTGTACCCTTTTGGGGGCTTGGACTGGTGGGTAGCCATCCAGTTCCGTCACAGGGAACTCAAGCCCTTTCCTGCGCAGGTCTTCATACACTGACACCACACCCGTCAGGTCGGGCGAGCTACGGAATGCGTCTGCCCACGCCTTGAAACGATGTCAACCACAAAATAACAAGAGGTGGAATGTGTCAATACGAATTAAAAATAGCTCTTTTTCCGTTTAGCAGCGGCCAACCTGTACAATGCCGAGCACTCTGTCGTGTACGATCAAAGGAGGGTTGTTCCTCGGGATGATAGAACGGACTAGAACCCCCTCGATAAAATCCCTTGTGGTCACCAGAATGTGAAACCTGTATCCGCAGTTCTTCACACAGGTTTCAAGCACCTGGAGCCAGAAACACGCAATGTCTCATATCTGATAAAACATCACAAGAACAAAAAGAGCCCATGGTGGAGGTGTGTAGATACACTCACGGTGAGTGCCAGCATGACCTCCTTAAAGTTCCTGTTCCCCACAATCCTTTTCTTTATGGCTCTAACTGCATCTTTGGGTCTGGAATTAGAGAATATTGACCTTTCAGATACATGCAACCCTGAGCTCATTTCTTATAACACACACACACACACACAAAAACACACCCTTCCTCAGAGCTGTTAACTACGTCGCAGATCTCCATGTTGAGAGACCAGTCTTCTGATGGCAGGCTCGAGCTGGTTGCAATCTCTGCGACAGACAAATCGACAGACAGCTAGATATGCATTGTAAATCTGTGTTTCTGTGCTATTTAAATCAGAGTTTATGACAAGAGATACTGAAAAACACAAATTCCAATACAATTTTACTGGGATAAAAATCTAAACTATTAGTGGCAGGATGTTTAACAGATGTGCTTGTTCATTTGATTCAAAGGAGAGACAAACGCATATTAATTTAATCCAAATAATTTTAAATTAAGGAAGCCTTCATGGGGCTTTGAACTTTTGTTTAGACCATATACAAAGATAGAGGAACGGCAACAGCGCCCTGTGGGATGGCAGTGCAGGCAAAATGCGCAACAGTATTTCAATTTTAAAAATAACAAAAACAGTTTGAAATGTGACATTCTTGTTTACCATAGCTGAGTCTTTTCAACACTACAAACAGTGGAATAATATTACTTTCAAATGTATCGAGTAACTATTAATATATCATGTGTAGTATTACATGATAATAATAAATACATTTTCAGTGTTCTTCACGTTACTGGAAAAAAAAGCTTCAGACCAGCCACACAATAGACACAATCATGTAAATATATTTCTTAAAAAAATAAATAAAGAACGCAATTCATTTTTTCCCAACTGTACTATATTTGCATGAGTGAATGCAAACGCATGACGACTTGCCTCTGATTTAGGTCAGCAGGAAGTTTCAACCAATCTATTTGCAACATGGCGACGTTTTGGACCCCGCCTGTGTCTAACTATTGGCTGACAAACACGTCAATCAAGCATTACCTCTTACTCTTCTGTCGGTATCATTAAATACTTAATGATGATTGAAATAATAGCGTGTTATGCACCATAACTGTATGCTATGTAGTGTGTGCATTTGAGACTAAAGTATAAGCCAAATACAGGTGAATGTTCGCGTAGAATGACTAACGAAGATGCCGGGCTTGCTCGTCATCGTGATTACATTGAAACCACGCATGAGCGGCTGGAAAACAAGCTCACCGATCCGCTGTCCGACAGGCGTACTGAACGGGTTCCCCAGTAGAAACTCCATTGTGGAGGCAGCGAAGGCCCAGCAGAGCACCAAAGAACCGGACCGGGCCGAGCCGTACGCACCGGGCGGACGAGCTGGCTGCTGCACCCCGCCTTCGAACAGCACAAAGTGGGCCACTAGTTGAGCTGCGTCACGAATTTAAAGGGATAGCGTCATGGAATCGTCACCCAGACGTCTTGGGAAAGTGCGCTACACTCGGGCTGCTTTTGGTGCTACACTCGAACGTCGACTTGCCTTTTAGAGGAGAAATATTGTACACTATCATCTAGTAGCGTAGAGACTGAAGATGTGCAGTATATGCTGTATGTGCATTTTGTATTGACACTATCGTAATTAAGCACTGACCTAGATTCACAACCTAAATTATAATATTGGTTCCCCGAAATCAATCGAATTCTTCCCCGACAGTCTAATCTCTTCGGTTTGTTGTGTTTGTAATAGTTACACAGCTTCAAAAATGTTTATGGGGATTTCATTTTTTTCGACCAATCAGATTTATGCTGCCATGTAACTCGAGCAACGGGAGCGAAGACAAGCCAGTGCTGATTGTCTCCCCCTTCTGGAGTAAAAGTCTTCATCAAAGCTAAAGTGCCTCTCGCTTGTTGTTGTGATGTACGACCGTCACAATACGGTGGCACCCAGTAACTTTGATAAATAATTTTCATCCGATTACTGGTCTGGCTGTAGTAGCACATTAGAGTAGGCTGTTTATTAGACTAACGGATTACTGGCATCACTGGATTGGGTCTGCAATGCATCTCCTGCCGAATTATATATGATGAGGTCATTTCATTTTTAATAGAATAATGGACGACAAGGGGTTAAAAGATTTGTTTGGTTTTTTTGTCACCCAACAGGTCAGTCTAGTCACTCAAGCAGCCTTGCCCACAATGAACACTCCTGTGACTCAGTGTCACAAGTCTAGTCTCAAGTCCCACACCATAGCGCAAATAACGCTCGGTTAAGGACTAGAGATGTTCCTAAGACAAAAATTGTTGTACAGTATTTGATGCAGACCGCCACTGGGACCAAATAAAAGTCACTGGATAAAAGTGCAGTCTTGCATTCTTGGTAGGACTCCCGGTTGTGATTTCGGCTTCTTTAAGACTAAACTATGTATTAGTGACAGTACTGAGGTACAGTCAATGCTGTTTAAGGAAAAGCATTTTAATTGGCGATGCTTGATGTCACGTTTCCAGGGACTCTTTTATGTCTCAGCAAGACAAGCCGCCTTTCCCACTAGCGCCCAATTAGAGTGGGTTGGCATGTCTATATATTCACACACAGTAGCCCACTAATTAGTCTTCAGATTAAATACAGTGGGGACAGTTGCCTGTGCACGGGTCTGTTCATCCGCATTCACGTGTGACGGCCTTCCTCTGCCTGCCAAGGAGTAATGTCATATAACAAGGAGAGAGTGGGGGAAAAAAACACTTTAGTGAACCGCGCAGTTCATGCTATAGCCGTTTGTAGCCGTGTGAACGACGATGAACTGTTTTTATTCCTGTCACCGTATTATCCAGGATTTTTTTTTTAAAAATGAATGCTCCATTGGGATTTTGTTTTAATGATGATGCCGCGATGTTCACTTCGCTTGAACCAGGAGAGCAGGAGGGGATGCTTCTTAAGACCACCCACTGTATGAGTCATCTAGGACTGCAGAGTGTGTGTCTGCATCAAGTTGTGGGGCAAAGGAATACAGCCGAGGAGCGAGAACATCTCGCCACAGCGAACATGATCCTCAAATGCAGTGATCCGATTGCATGCTCGTGCGATATTTGACATAACATTCATCTTTCTGACGCATAAGTCACGAAACAGGGTTTGAATGTACCTGAAACAAACCACAAGCATTTTTTTATGACGCCGATCTTTATTTTTGCACAACACGAACTCTTTGATACTCACTCTGTGTTACTGCAGTACCGTGAGGAAATCAAAAATGAAAGTAAGGAGTCACACACAGCCTTAAGCTTGATAATAAGAGTGGCGGTAATTGCCCTGCCAAACAGCCACCATATTACAAAAAGACTTCATTCCGGTTCCCTCCCGTGGGTCACTTAATGAGATCACATTACAAATAGGACAATTAGGATCGTACAAACGCTTGAAGCTCAAAAGATCTTTTCATGCAACATTAGGGTAGCACGTACACCAAAAGTTTTTCTACTTTGAGGACATATGCTCACTCCCAAGAATTTTCATCACTTCAAAATGCATACAAGATGCAATGAAGTGTAGGCATGCGCGCGAGATGTGTTACATGATGGCGCACGTGACGCCGCAGCAGTCTTTCAGTAGCGTTAGTCCAGTTTTGGAGATAAAGGGTGCTGGTGTGCGTGTAGCTTTGGACATCACCTTCTGGTCTTGCAGAGCGCCTGATTTGAAAAGGGAGGCATATTGCTCAGTTCCACCAACTTGGCTAACGTCTTCAATATGATCCATTTGAAGACAAGCGAAAACATTTGAGATGCTTGCGAATGACAACGGCACGAGAAGCTCACCTTTGGTGCCCGGAGTGTTGTGGAGCTTGGGCTGCAAGAAAGCTGCCATTTCTCGGTCTTCTTCTCTCTCTCTGGGAAGAACAAATATTTTTAATCCATGAAGTAGTCGGATCGTGTCACATTTTGAGATCAACACTGCCGAAACTTCAAGGCTGCCATTTCACGGTCTTCTTCTCTCTCTCTTGGGAAGAACAAATGTTTTTAATCCATGAAGTAGTCGGATCTTGTCACATTTTGAGATCAACACTGCCGAAACTTCAAAGGAAAAAAAGCAAGTGTTGCAAAACAGAGGTCCCCTGTTGATCGAATCAAAATAAAAGCCGTCGGCGCTTGAAGTTTCCCTTCACTGACACCCTTTACTTGTGTCTGACTGCCCCCAAAAGGAATTCTTCATCTCCATCAAATTGTTGAAATCGGCACGACGATGACCAGAAAGTAACCACAGTCCTTGATGCAAAAACCAACGCAGCAGAGGGAGACAACGTGGGCAAAGTGTAAAGCAAATTTTATCCTCACATATTTTTTTGTTCATTGCCGGTTGTAAATAGTCCATGTTTTTGCGATCTGATATGCAGCAGGTCAAACTGAACCGTTTTAGTGTAAGAGGAAGGTCAAGCGGATGGCATGTTTTATCACAGCGGGTTGAAAAACAAGTTGGGAAAACAAACCCGAGTAGTAGGCCGGGGATAATAGTTCCTAATTGTTTCAACACACGGCTCAACTTTTTTCCACCAACAAAGGAGGGGCTGAAGCTTTTGAGGCTTAACCTGCGAGGTGCGGAGGCGCCGCATGAAGAATCTCACCTGAGCCGCTCAAATTCCACATCATCTACAAGGAAGTCTCTGGTCTCCACCAGCTTGCTGATCTGCCGCAGCAGCTCCTCCTCCCTCGTCCGATCCTCCTTGGACTTGTCTCGGTCTGTTCAACCGTCACGCGCACCCCACAGAGTCATTTTCATGTCAAAAGGGACATTTCAGAGCATCACATATATTCCCGCTCCCCCTCGAAATAACGACAACATCCCATTTTCTGTTGAGGTTTGCTCCTTGAAAACACCCGGCATTTCTCGGCAAAGGTCATCGTCTTGGAATTTAAAGTTTTTCATCTGTTTAGACACGAAAGAAAATTATACAGTAAATATCAATCTTTTAGTTTTGCTCCCAAAGATGGAAGGCTTTTTCTATGAAGAAAAATTGCCTCTTTCTCCTTACCTCACCGTGTGGGATGTTACGATGCCGCTATTTTACAGATTTTTTTGGAGGGTGGGGGGTGGGGGTTACAGTCAATAAGTGTTTTGTTCTGTATTTGTATTGTGACATTGCTGTCTACATTGAGGACGATTATGAATACATTCAAGCTATCTCGTTATTTATTTTTGATACACTCACTTTAAACACTCTCCACTGCAGTCTGTCTTTTTAGTTGCCACAGCAACATTTCTCATGGCTCTACATGTCATACAAACTTCATGGGGGAGGGCGGGGGGGATCATCATTCATCAGTGCATTTAGAAGAAGAAGAAAAAAAAGAAGAGCCTTGAAAATTCACCAGTCGCTCTCTTTTTTTTTTCTTTTTTCCCAGCCGAGCTTCAGTGCACGCAGTCTCTACAGAGGCCATCACTGATGAGTAAAAATCTTCTTAACACATGGTTGTATTTCCTGAGCACATGCTCTGAAAACATGTCTGGTAATGGTAAACAAATCATGGCAGAGTTGGAGGCCAACAGATTTGAAAGATGATCGTAAACGGCTTCGGGGCGCGGCACATCCTGAACTGGAGAAGAGGCACTTGTCATTTGCTGACCGAACCTTTTCAAAGATGAAGTCGGAACGCGACAGGTGTTTGTTTCACGTCTTATAAAATCATTTCTTCTTCATACTGTACACGTATTTGTAACGGACATGTTTATACTGTAGTTACATGTTCATATTGTATTATACATCGTAGTTGGCGGCCATTTTAATGGTTACATTTAAATCCCTCGAGGTACGTTGTAACCAGGTTCGACTGTACATAATCGTGTGTTTCACAACAGCCGCGCTCACTGGAAGTGGCTGCTGTTTGAAAGTACCTGGGACTGAAACCAGTTTCTGCAGCTCTCTCTTCAGCCTTGTGATTTCATTACACAACTGAAAGTCTTCCATCCTGTGTGGAGGGGGAAAAAAAAAACACATTCACTTACAAAACGTGACTTTCCAAACAGCAGGATCAGTCCTCTTACAAATCACGCAGCTCCACTGTCATTCTTGAGTGTAATATCCTAAAATCAATTTCCAATGTCTAATTAAGAGCTTGGGAAGGAACCGTTGGTGAAAATCATTTCAAAAGTACCACAGATAGTTGCTTTGTTGTCGAACAGCAATTTCCCTTGTCCCCTCGGATGAAATGAATCCAAATGCACAGTGAGCCGATCTTATTTCACTGGCCCGAGCAAAATTAGAATTGGGTTGTGTGTGCCAAGGTGGTGTGCTGGACGTGCATCTTGACTTGTGTTTATTGATAATAATATAAGATAATATTTCTTACATGTATCTCAACTCTGACTCTCGCCGCACGAGGACGTTTCGTAGTCGCTCAATTTTGAACAGCTCCCCTTCGATGTCCTCGAGTGTGATTGAGGAATCGGCCATAGAGATGACATCTTCTGAAGAAAGATAAACGAGGCTATCACATACATTTCTTACATTCGTCTGGAAATATATTTGTCCAATGTGCTTTATTAACACGACACAAAGTTTGGCTTGATGATTCTCCAGCACAGTAGAAATGTGATGGATTTAAATCCTGTTGACAGTAAATGGCCCTCGGGGCGCGAGCATGAGGCAACTGGTTTAAAACAAACTTTGCTTGCGGTGGGCTGTTGTCCTTGCCTAGTTGCAAGTCATGGCACTCCAGAGACCCAACTATTTGTATACTACCCATTAAAAAGTCAATTTTCCCAAAACTGTCCCATTTAAAGGCAGACATGAACTGTAATCATGTTTGTAATGAAACACCTGCGCACGCGTTTATGCTGCAGGCTCCACTAATTACAGGACTTCTGCAAGCTGTTAAATCAGTTGGCTTGTCGAATGAAAATTGCTAGCCCGCTTAAACAACAATAATAGCAGTCTACAGGAATTATCGTGGCTAAACTCCATCCATCCACCCATTCATTGTCTGTAGCACTTGTTCTCATCAGGGTATCCCAACTTTGGGCAAGAGCGGGTTGCTAGTCAATTGCATGGCACATGTAAACAAACCAGAGTAGCCAGAGAAAACATAAACCAGCACGGGCGAACACGCTATTTCCACACAGCAAGGCCTGAACCGAGATTTGCAAACAGAGCCAAGCCGTCATCGCTAAATAGCCTCAAGATTCTGTGTAACGTGCATCGTAGAAAACTATGGTTAAAGTTTTAGGGAGGATTTACAATTCAAGCGAGTATGATTGGATTAGTTCCCATGTTTTTTTTTTGTATTGGATATAATTAAATGTCTGGGTGTCCCTAATATTGTGACGCGGGGAGAGTAGGTGTGGGTTAGTAACTATGACAAGTGACAAAATATGAAAATGTAAGAGACAAGTACGAGAAAGTTGTCTCTGCACTGATCCTCAAGGTTTCGGTTCACGTGTTGAAGCCATCGTTTCGGTGAGAATGCACCAGCCCCGAACCCGCCACCTCCACCACGACAGCCTCCTACTCGTTTACTGCTCACCAATAGCGATGAGTCACCCGGTCGAGCTGAGATTTACTTTTAATTACCTGTGTTTGGCTGAAAGGACATTTACACTCTTACATATCGAGTCATGGTTGATACCACAGCTACAACTCACCAAGACATTCATGTGGTGCTGCTGCAACTTCATTCATTTAAATCAGTGGTCCCCAACCTTTTTTTTTTTTGTGTGTGTCACGAATATCGAATCAATGTTCTGTCGAGCGTTCAGCCAAATAATGTGTAGCCAATTTATAATGCCTACAGTATGTTGATGTATGAAAATGAGCAAAAAAAAACATAACATAGCAAAACCTCTACGTGGTCTACAAAACAAACAAACGAAAACATGCAGTTACAGGACGACTTTTGAAGCTAATGTTCGATTTTATTTGGAAGGAAAAACTCATACACGGAATGAAACAGTTTTCTAAATATGCACGAAATAACTTGTATCTGCATGAGTTATGACGTATACTCCAAATGAACATGTGTAAAAAAACAAAAACAAAAACAAAAAAAAAAACCCCGGTTTGTTTTAACCACCACACACCTAACACATGCATCACCTGATTTCTCATTTGCTTCATCCATTTGCGCCTGGTCCAAAGTGTCGTCTCGTTCAGAAGATGTCCGTTATTCCATGTTCCTCACCAGAAGTCCCCTTCAACAGTGCAGACCAGCACAAGATGCAACGAGGCACTCACGGGCGGGAAATTGCGGGAGAGCTGCGCGTGGATGCTGAAGCCACTCCGACGCTGAGGAATCTGAGATGACCACTGGATGCCGATCACCACTAAAACACGCCGCCTAGTGGCACGTGCGTGCAACGCCAGGCCAGCGGTGGGATATGCGCAACAACCATCAGCGAACACCAAAAACGTACTGACCTCAAATGAAGATTCTGTGCGACTTCTACATGATAAGGATTAAATAGTCACAATGACTACTCCGACGCAAAGGTGAGTTTGGCACCTGGGCCTTGAACGAGGACCTACCTGACTCATCAATACTGTATCTACTCACCAGAGATGCTGATAACACGTGTCGACAAATTTTTACGAATGATTTTGATCGGAGATGCGAGTAAACTTTTCAGTTCAGTACTTTGATATTTAGCCCGGCAGACAAGGCCTGCTCCTGAACATGAACGACATTTTAAATGTTTGCAAAAAAAGGAAAAGAATGGTGGTTACACCTGCTGTTTTATCAATCAACTGAGCTCTAACCACAACGGCATTAGCCCAACGGGGGGTGGCTCTCTCATCACAATTTCCCGATCGTGTTCCGCTGCAAACAACATAATATGGATGAGTTGATTTCACGCATCAGGTTCCTGAGGGGCCACCCGGCGGCCATATGGGGAGGAATTGTGGTCTGGCATCTGTTGCCTTTTGGGACCTCCCACTGTATATCGATATCCTTGAAGAGCCGCGCTCATTCGTCACAAGTACAAGAGGCAAAGGGGAAATTATTTGTTCTTGAATAAAGCGGTTTACTGTTCAACACAAAGACTGTACAGACCTTCCAAAATAACACGTCAAGAAATGCCAACTCACTCTCAACTTCACCAGCAGTTAAACGGATGAGGCGGCAAGTGGGTGTGACGGAACACGACTCCACAGTCGTTGAACCTCACCTTATGCACACGTCTGCTATTTGCATTTAACTGAGCGGATTCACAATTGAGCCTTCCTCGCCTTTTCTACAAACCCGCTGGGGGTGTTTGTCCAAAAATGAGCGGCTTGTGTCAATTTACGCATTAACAACAGTTGATACCTCCGCTCCATAAAAAAAACACAAAACAGACAACGCAAAGGAGTAAAAAATAACTCAAGTGGATCACTCAGCTAAAGGTAGTAGAATATTTTTTGTGGTGATGCCGTAATATAGACTATTGTGAAGCCCTGTGGTTTTGGCTATCACATCCTCACCAAATTAACCAATTTTTTTTGGGCGTAACTTTTCCTCTCTTATTCACCGAAAAACTCATATTTTGGCTATCACATCCTCACCAAATTAACCGATTTTTTGGACGTAACTTTTCCTCTCTTATTCACCGAAAAACTCATCAACGGATTTTTGTGCTCAGGCCAGAACAATAAAAGCATTAGTGTCAAAGGTGGTGACCATCTTGTTACTTTCTTTCATTCTGTGTTTTGTTTCATACTGTAGTTGTGCTATTGGGCTGAAATACCGTGTTTAATTTTAATCAAAAATGTATTTAGCCTGATCACTTATGTTTTCTTTTAGGAAAGCTCGTTGCACGCCTTACAAATTCTGTCAGGGTATGTAAACTTATGAGCCCAACTGCACAGGCAATTGAAAACCTCTTTTTGGAGGAGGCATATTTTCGTGAAGCACAGCAGAGCTCGCTCACGATCTCGGCAACGTGGTCTGGTCCGAATTCTTTTGTCCAAACTGGATGACACTGTTCTGCATTGTTCATTTTGCGTTGAAACTTCACACTTGAGTGTTTGGTGCATTCGTTACCCGTGGTCACACTGTACAGACTAGCGGCTTAGTGTCCTTCCATAATTGTTGTTATTGCTGCTGTCGTCTTCCATCGCTTTATCCAGCCAGTCTCTTTCTTCGTCCGACTCCGAGTCGCTGGCCTCACTGGTGTCTGCCGCCAAAAGACGAGAATAGTTGATCCTGTAGTGGTGGGGGGCGTTGCACTGGAGCAAAGGCAGACATATGCACCACAGCATCATAGCCGCGGCCAACCCTCTGAACAGCCACTCCAGCCCACACCAGCGAACCACGAAGCCTCCAGCAAAACTTCCCAGTGCACTCCCCAAGTCTAAGGACAAGACATTGTAGAGCCTCTTGATACTCCTCTCTGTTCCTGGCGTGGCAATGTCATCGCTCTGCACCTTCACGGCCCACCAGAAGGCTCCGCAGCTGAAACAGCTCATAAGCTGAGCAGGTAGCACAGCCCACGGTCCCCACAGGAAAGAGTAATACAAACACTGCGATCCGAGACTGGCCGCCCCCAGCGCCAGCACCCTGCCTGAGCTGAGCAGTCGAGTCAGTCGGACAGCCACCAGCGGGAAGGCGGCCTGTGAGAGCGCCGCGAGGCTGAGGGACACGCCCATGTGCAGCTCGGTGCTGCCGTGATCCTGCATCTGCCACAAGAGGAAGTTGTCCACAGCCGAACGCGTCATCCCCACCAGCAGGGCGGTGACGGCGCACAGCGCCGCGCGCCGGGAGCCGCGTACCAGCTGAATGGCCTTGAGCAGCCGGTTGACCTGGCCTTGCTGCTTGTTCAAGTATAGAGGGAGGAAGGCCGCAACGGGCAAGGCCAGCGCTGACACGCCGGCGTAGCAGAAGAAGTGCACGGCGCTCCTGGAGGTGCGTCCGATGATTAAACAGTTTAACCGGCTGACCAGCAGCCCCGCTCCGCCGGCGCCGCACGCGGCACCGAGTAAAGGCCACACCCCGGCGCTGCTGTACCGGTCTGAAGCATCGGCAAAATCCAGATAATCGTACAGGCCGTCGTCCGCCGTCCACTCAAGAGGTGCTGCCACCAGCTCCCATCCAGACACTGTGATAAGCACTAAGAAGAAGAGCTGATGTTGAACGTCCATCACCTTCAGGCTGGACAGAAAATCCGATTGGCCTTCCTCTTCATGTTCCTCAGCGTCCCGTTTGCGTTGCGACTTCTTCTCCTTCACCGAGGCGAGAGTCGTCGGATGGAACTCAATCGTGCTGTTGGTATTGTTTGGTCTTACCGCAGGAAGCTGTGACGTTCTTCCTACTGCAACAGATGTTCTGTTAACAGGAAAGGCGATAGTAGACCAGGAGTCAGCTGTGCTGACGTTTTGGTGAGACTCTATGGGTGACGGAGTGCTTCTCAGACTCGACCCGTTGCAGGAGTTGATGTGTGTTTGCAGATCTACAGGCGGAAAAAGAACCACGACAAGGGCGGCCACAGCTGAACACACCACAGAGCCGTGTATCACCGCTCGCCTCTTGTTGTATATCTTGGCGAGCAAGCTGGCCAGGGGCCGCCACACCAGCGAAATAAGGTGCTTGGTGCCCATGATGATGCCCGCCATCTCAGGAGCGAGGCCCAGCTGTCTGAAGTACAGCGTGAGGAAGGGGAGCAGGCAGGATTTGGCACAGGAGTACACCAAGTGAAAGGCTCTCGCCAGAGCGAGGGTCTGCTTGACATTGATCTGCTTGGTCTTCTTCATGGTGCAGTTCCTGGGTGCTTGATTGGCTTCACATGGAGCAACTAAGGGACACACAGTCAGAGATACGTGTGAGAAAACAAGCAGTCAAAAACAAAACAATCAAACAAACAAACAAAACCATCCCTTGAACATCGTGATGGGATTTCTCACCCATTCATATGATGGAAAATGTACTATTTAATATTTAATTCTGGTATTAAATTCAAAAGTGACATTATATAGTAGGCCTACTATACGTGAGCTTCACGTTTGGAATTGAAATACTGAAATAAATGAAACTTCTCTGTTTCGCTGAGATTCACTCATTAATGAATGTATACATTTTCGCGATGTACAAATATCACTCTAAATACATTTATTTAAAGAGTGAAACAATGCAACCAGCTGGCGGGTGATTCAAAAAATATACCTCACAGTTCGAAGCATGATCCAATGCAACCACAAATGTCAATTTAAAATGGATTACTCTCCGTTGGTGTCAATCAAAACTGATCATAGAGAGAATGTTTGACATTTGAAGACGTTTCTCCTCCAACGTGTACCTGATGAAATGTCCGTCGAGCGCGCGTACGTTTATCACCCAAACGCTTATTTCAAATCAAGTTTAAAAAAATATCGCTGAAGCGAAAAGGTTCATTTCGTCTCTGTCGAAAAGAATAAGGAACTTGACAGTCACTAACACCTGTCAGGCCGGATGCGCCAGTTAGAGACGTGGAGTTAGCGTCCACGTCATATTACCGTCCGCTGCCTTCACGTCATAAAATAAAACATGAAAGATGTACCTTTTTATCTCTTCCCTGCCCGACGTCTTAAATCGTTTCGGGTACATCTTCTTCCATCACGAAGTGCAGCATTAAGACCACTACTTAGTACCTCCACCTGTTCCCAGATAGCACTTGTTCGGCAACGTTTACAGGACACCTGGACATTTTTTTTTTTCGTAAGACTGCAGCGACCCCTTCAGACGCGGATGCCTAAGTACAAACGTTTCATTAATGGCTATAATGTTTGGCATCCAAAAACATTTGGTTGCCAATGACAACGTCTCACCATAATTCTGACATGCACAAACTCTTTGAGCATGTGTTTGCATGGGAAAATGTGAATACACAATCTATCCGTCCAGTAAAGTTGTGCACCATCAGTAAATTTGCAATACCCAAGATAATTTCATTGAAAAATATTTTTTATTGTGTGTGTGTGTGTGTGTGTGAGAGAGAGAGAGACAAAATTTGCAAAACATAATGCCATAAACAGCCTAAAAACAAATATTCATAGATAACACACACAAAAAAACGGCATCTTTTTAAATATAGTACAGCGATTAAAAATACTGGACTATTACTTATAAAGAGCACATATCTTGAGGCGATGTTGAAGAAAGTCTTGACAACTGAGAATGACTCTAACAACAAAAATGACAACAACAACAAAACCACACGCTTCCACTCCATAATGTGTTGCAGAATAAACCTGAAACAGAGCTGTGTAACAATGTTGCCTTTTTTTCCCCCCCATCTTTTCATCTATTTTCTTTTTGTCGCCATTGTTGGTGGTCCATTCCAGTCAAGGTGTTTTCATGTGTGAGAGAGAGAGAGACAAAATTTGCAAAACATAATGCCATAAACAGCCTAAAAACAAATATTCATAGATAACACACACAAAAAAACGGCATCTTTTTAAATATAGTACAGCGATTAAAAATACTGGACTATTACTTATAAAGAGCACATATCTTGAGGCGATGTTGAAGAAAGTCTTGACAACTGAGAATGACTCTAACAACAAAAATGACAACAACAACAAAACCACACGCTTCCACTCCATAATGTGTTGCAGAATAAACCTGAAACAGAGCTGTGTAACAATGTTGCCTTTTTTTCCCCCCCATCTTTTCATCTATTTTCTTTTTGTCGCCATTGTTGGTGGTCCATTCCAGTCAAGGTGTTTTCAGGCATGCGAGGCAGAGAAAGAGATGAAGGGAAGGCAAAGCATGGAACAGTAAGATGGGTGCAGAGGCTGGACTTGGCCTGGTGAAGGTTTGTATTTCCAGTCTGAACTGCTTCCCGGTTTGCAGCACAAAGACACTTCAAGCCTAAGGACACAGACAATAATTTATGGTCATGTAAAGAAGCTGGAAATGAAACTCCTCAACTCATTTCAACGTTGCCCCTGAACAGCAAGACGTCACAAGATGGTACTAAAATACTAGTTTTATTGCTTTGGCCTCAGCGTGAAAACAGTGAATCTGTGATGTTTCATTTATTTATTTTTTGTTGTTGTAAATAATGTAGCATGGGTTAAAAAAATAAAACGACCTTGTAGCCTATAAGGCTTTTTTTTGGTGTGCTTCGTAGTACCTGGTGACGCTTTGCAGAAACTTCCTCTCGTCTTGATCCAGACACACAGCAAAGGTTGTCCCAGCTTTCCCACCGCTGACCTCAACTCTGTTGACGTTCACCTCCGATTTCGAGGAATTCTACCAGAGAGTTGTAAAGGGAATGGGTAAGCAATAAAATAAGATGTGTTATTTTCAATATATACAATAAAATGTTCACCTGGCTGTTGCTCTTTTTAGACTTGGAGCAGTGCTTTTTTGGGACTTCCGTCACTGAGAGCCATAAGCTTTCGTTTCTATACTCTTGATAGACACAATGCGAATGCATTTCAATATGTTAGATAGTTGGAAAATAAATGTTGAAAAAAAATGAATAGATGAAATAGCAGACCTAAATGCTCAGCTTTGCTGAAGGCTTTGTGAATATTGACGGATGTGCAAAGCATTTCTGCTTGGGTCCGTTGACTCCTTCCACTGCAGGCCACCTGCAATCAATGAACTGAACTGGTTGAAAAATATGGTTACTCAATATTTAATTCTGTTCGTGCTAAGTGCCATGTCCGGTTCAAAGTAGCCCCATTTTTTTTTTTCATCATTCAAAACAGTTGCCAGGTGTGTTACTAACATGTCCATGCCAACATTTTGTCACAGTGGCCCAAGGATCAACAATTGCACACTTTTCACCCTCTTTTTTGTTTTTGTTTGTTCCTTTTCACCCTCGTTGTTGTTTTGAAGAGGCCGTCCTGTCGAATGCAAATGAGCCACAGCACAGACAGAAGATTTTGCGGTGCAATTTCACACTTGACGGTTGGGTAGACACGCCAGACACCCAACTATTTGTATAAAACCCATTAAAATGTTTCATAATTTGCTCCATTTTAGCACCTTATTGTAGGCCACACTCAGCATTAAGGGGACAGCCTCGCTCTCTTCATCAATCCCAAACCTCTTGCTGGCAGCACCTGTGAGAACAATGCCATTCACATTAGACAAAGTGCACGTCTGCTCTGTTAGTCAAGTGTATGTCTGCTTCCGTGTGACTCACCCATGGTCTTGACCGCTCTGGTTGCAGCCGTGTGTCCGAGCTCTACTGAATGAATAAATACTTCACTTCTCTTCTCTCCGTCAGCCAGGGTCAGCTGTGCAAACGAAATTAAATTAGAAAAAAACACACTTTCCACATTGATGAACCTCTGAATCAATTAAGAGTTCAGAATTTCACCCAAAATACTTTGGACAATTATGACAATTGTTGGTCTGTGCAAGATACTGTACTGTGATTGGATGACCTCGGTGAGCTTTTGATATGAACTCAGGGATTCTTGCAGTGTACAAACCTCAGCCCGGTAGAGCTGCACCAGGACTGGTTGGTCTGCATGCCTACAGTAGTAAAGAATCAAGTCAGCCATCAAAGGAAGCTCCACCTCCCGGCCGTTATTTTCGGAGACACTTTCTTCTTTCCATGCAGGCTGCAATACAGAAAACACCTCATTTGACTTGAAATATTGTATAAGGTATTTCTATGAGCGTAGTCCACTTGAACAACACATTTTTTAATCCCCATAACAGGTGATGGGAGGAGGTGGGTTTGATGACCTTTACATTAGTGGTCCCCAACCAGCGGTCTGCAGACCGGTACCGGGCCTCGGTCCGTTTGGTACCGGGCCGCTCAGAGACAGACCTGCGACCTGTGAGCAAATTGACTCCACCAGGCGTGACGTCGACTGTGCCCGACTCGAACCAATTGGAGTTCTCCTTTAAAGCTTGCGTGGAAAGTTAAAATAACCAGAAGCCGCCAATAAACAAAATAAGTAGAAAACAGAAAGTAAAAGTAACGAACTGACCAAACGTACAGTTTTATCCGCGCAGCTGTTGACTTCCGAAGATGAAGCGATTTTGACAAGAGAAGCTCCTGCCCTCGCGGTATATCGGGAGAAACGTGGACGAAGAAGCTTTTCTGTGTGGTATGTCGTCAAAAACAAGGTAATACAAAAAACCTGATGAATCATTCAAACAAGTCACAAAAATGCGACTTTGAACAGCCTGCCCTCGTAAACGTTAATAGTTTCGTCGCTAATAACTTGCCAGTAACCACCGAATGGAAGCAGCAATCAATCTTGCCATCGTTTGACCAGTCCCATTTACAAGTAGCAATGATGCTATTGCTAACGCCGTATGTTGGACCGTAACTTAAACATGATTACGTTTACCTTATAAGACGTATTTATTATTCCTAATTGGTCCATTTCTTAGTTCACGGTGTTATTTTATTTTATTCTGCATTTGTTGTGGAATACAATAACACTGTTTGAAAGGAATTGACGTTAATAAAATGTTGAATTACTCTATTATTGTCGTGGTTGTCGGTACCAGTGGTTTAAAACTGTCAATTTAAAAGGAATAACAAAAAATCGTTGCCGCGAACAGCATGGACTTGTCTCAACCGGTCACAAAAAAGGTTGGGGACCACTTCGCTGTATGACGTCAAACTACAGGTTTTGGTGGTGGCCATCTTTTCATGTTCGTGAAGCCTAGGGCAAACACTGACCCAAAGGAATGAAGAACCGAAAGACTTGAAAAATGTCTGCTGACAAGATAACTGCGTGCCTTGTTCAAGGGGTGAGAAAGTAAGCAAGTGGTGTTGCTGTTTTTCGGTGAAAGTGTACAAATTGGCGCTGATCCATCATATGTTTCCCTTTGGGGCCATGTTGGTGATCATCGAGTGAATGAATGAAGCAGACCGTGCTTATTTTTTCAATTTGATTACCTGACAAAGTACATCTGAAGAGAGACTGAGCAGACTGTGGACACTCCGATCATACCAGGGATCCATCATTCCCAACATCTGGGCTAAATCTGTGGTGCTGTCATCTCGGCAAATACCATTAGGCTGCCAACAAGATGTGAGGGGGGATTAATAGACGCTGAAAGCCCAGACAACAAATGCACATCCCGCCAGTGGAAAGGAGTATGAAGTTGTAAACAAGTGATCTCACCACAGAGGCAGCTTTAGTTGGATGTCCTGATGATTGTCTTTCTCTGGGAATTCCTGTAAATGTTCTTTTTGAGGGAACAAAGTAAAACTGCAACCGGCACATTTTGGTGAGCCTGGGACATTTTGACTCTTTCTCCTGCAGGTTGCTGTAAGCCCTCGCCAGTCGTCCGGCCTCTCTGTCCCGACCGAAGACGAGGACTTGCACCAGAGCCTGCTCTGCATCGGTTTCGGTGCAGCTCAGGATGGGCCTTCTGCGGATGCAAAGATGCTTCTGGGGGGAAAGAGGCTCTTCACCGGTGAGAGGACACGACACGGTAAATGCATTCAGAAGTTGATCTTGGTTGGATTGAGATTGTTTGAGCTGTGTCCCAAGACTGCGTGGGTTCTTGAAAAACAAGGCGAAGTTCTCCATGCCTAGGAGGCTTTTGGATTTCTTCTTGGGCTTCTTTCTACGTTTTGACTCACTCTTTTGTCCCTCAGCTGTGCCCTTATGTCCTCCGACTTCAGCGAAGTCACTTTCCACAAATAATGAGGCACATGTTGTGGACACCGAAGAGCTGGAAGACGGAGAGTGACAGGACAACGAGTCCCTCAAAGAGGAAGGTGGCGTGGAGAGAGAATGCTTCTCCAAGCCCTGATCCGCTTTGCTGCTCTGCATGACTTCTTCCTTCACATCATCCTCATCTCTTGTGAGACATGCCAGAGAGGAATCCAGGTAGCATTCTTTCATGAGAATAGTATTGAGAAAATCTGGAATATGAAGAACACGGTTACGGGAGTTGACGAGAAGTTCGAGATCAGTTAACATGTTTGTGTGGAGTCGTTCAAAAGGTTCTCACCAAAGTTGTCGTTTTCCCAGTATCTGGTGTG
The DNA here is from genome assembly GCF_001891065.2 of Hippocampus comes. NCBI lineage: Eukaryota > Metazoa > Chordata > Actinopteri > Syngnathiformes > Syngnathidae > Hippocampus > Hippocampus comes. The sequence continues at coordinate 2,884,682 of NW_017808403.1, forward strand.
ACATTGGGGAAAGGGTAGCAGGAAAGTCTCAGCGAACCCTAATGATACAGGAAAAGATGCTGAGATTGAGGAGCAGTGGGGTCTGAAGTCGGTCTTGACAGGCAGGTCACTGCTGATAATTACTACTACCGGTGTTCATTTAATTCTCAACCGCTTGGAGTGTCTATAGACTATTTAAAAAAAATGTAAGACTACTATACATAATTAAAATAACTCATTTGGATGGCACCCTGGCTTGTAATATGGAGAACAGTGGTTCTGTCATCGCCATGGCAACTGTGATTCACCTACCTTAGTGGTCAATAGACTGCAGCGGTTTGGGCACCTGTCCATTTGTGATTGTGCACAAAGCTGTATAAACGCCTCGCTGCCAGTCTGCTCCGATACGTGACTTACCAGTATCCAAGTAATCGTGTGCACTTGTGGGAAGAAGGCCTCGTCTGAGCCCATCAAGCGTCTGTACAAGACACTCTCGGGCAGTGCTAAGATCTGCTGTGGAAGCTGCTGTCTCCATGCAGCAAGTTACCTTCTCCAGTAGCTGCTCCAGCTCAACCGGCTGTTTTGTCTAGAGGAATGTCGGGGCGTTTGTTTTAGGAAGAAATACCCAGAAACCCAGACATGTGAAAAGAAATAGAAGCTTGTTGCCACCTGCAAGGCATCACGGAGTCCCTGCAGGTGGATTTTGGTGCCCAGAGCAGCTTGGAAGCTGTGCAAAATGAGGGTGATAGTGATGTCTCGCTTGGACTGATGGCTTACGCTCAGCTGCTTGGAGACCGATTGGACCTCAGGCGGGATATCTTCATCTGGACTCACTAAGAGCACGATCCTGACCAACACCAACACCCATACACACAAAGAAAGCAATTATTTCTTTATCCCACAGATACATATTCAATCTTCAGGTGTCTGATTGAGCTTACATGGTTTTAGAGTGTTGGTTCTCGGTGGCAATGCCGTGCTCCGTCTTCACCAGTCTTTGAAACGATATGCCTAAATCAAAAGTAGAGTCAGTGTCGGCGGGCGACATCCTGAACTGGTTGCTAGCCAATTGCAGGGCACGCGTAGACGACCAACCCTCTGCGCTCACAATCACAATTTAGAGCGTTCTCAATGGAACAAACGATGCTAAAAATCCCTTTGCACGTTTTAGGCTTCACCTGGTGCTCTGAGCTCATTGTAGATGATATTCAGCAGGCGTTGGCAGGCGGTGCAGTAAGGATCCGGCCAGGACAGGAATTGGTGGAAAAGCAGGTAAGCTTCCAACAGCACATTACAATCTGGGTGTAGGTAAGGTGTCTGAGGGACAAGAAAATGTGAACGGATGATGATGTTAGACGGTGCGATAGGTCCGGAGAGACCGCTTGAATGGCAATCACTCACTTTTAAAAGTGTTGAGGAAAACAGGAGAGTAAGCGGCACCACCAATTCGTACCGACATTGCACAAGCACCTGCAAAAGACGGAGAGTTAAAAATGTCCTCATCCCTCTGACTGCGCTGACCACGGTGGAAAAGGGTGTTGCCGGGTGAATTTTCACCTCCTTTGTTTTCTTGAGAATTGTCTGCAGAAGGAACGGGAAGTTGTGGGGATCTCTCATGACCAGTTCCTCCAAACACCAGCGGTTCATGCACAGACCGGCTGATCAGACAGACGAAAGCACGCATGCAACTTATTTCTCTTTTTGGGTTTCACTCTGATGACGGGTGGCAAACATGTTCTCTGTTTGTTTTTTGCTTTTCTATTTGTATAGCTTGTTCGCCAGGTTTGAACACCTGCTGAGCAAATGAAGTAAGATGATGGCCAGAAAAGACTTCCCTCGAGCTGTTCTATCTTGTCTCTGTATATGGTCTGACGCATAGCAAAGACTCAACAAAGCAGTCGCAATCATCATTCACAAGTAAGGGCATTTAAGAGCTCCCAAGAGATCTGTTGAGCCCCACTCACCACAAGCGTGAGAGAAAATAGATGCATGAACATATGAATCATATTCTGGAGAAATGGAGTGACTGACATGAAATCGCGCAAGACCGAATCTGAATATGCCACTGCTGGTTGCAGCCAAAAACTCTGGAGCAAAACTCAAGTGGTGTTGAGATGCTGTTTGTGCATCGCTGTGACCCCAAAGGAAAGGTAATAAATTGCAAGTTTTCTGCTCACCAATATGAATTCACGCCGCTTTCATAACTGTATCTCGTTTTTCTTTGAGCCAATCCATGTTTTGCTGTTGGTCCCTACCGTTCCAAAGTTGCTTGTCAGGAGTGTTGAATTCAAGGTCACAGAGGCAGCGTTCAAGGACATGCTGCAGACGATCCTCCGTGCACGAGTTTTGTTCCATCGTCTCCAGTTGCGTTCACAGCAGCCACAGATAAGAAAAAAAGGGGAAATAAAAGGAAGCAGTCTATTATTGTATAAACAAAACCTTCAAAATGATCTTATTATATTTAAGAGTTTCCATTAGCTACTATTTTTTTTGGAGCCGGTTATTGATCCCTCAGTATAAAAGATACGCTTGAGAGAAACAGATGCAGAACAACAAATGTCCAGTCTACACAATGCCGCCTCCCACTTCCTACTCACACCATTCGCTTACAGTCTGCCCAAGCTCAGAAGACTGGCCACAACTTCTTCATTTCCATTCAGAAATTTAGCAGCCGACGACCAACGTCATCTGAAAATTGCCACGGAAATGACTCTGCAAGTACGACTTCCTACTTGATACCTATTTTTCCGATAACAACATATCCACCGAGTGGTGATAGAAATGATTATTCAAATAAGAATGAAACCAATCAAATCTAATGCGACCAATTTTCTATTGGCCTCTCCGGAATGAGTTTGTTCCAGACTGATATTGCCCATTATTTCCGTACAACGCCACATCTATAATGAGAATACGACTGGAAATGGAATTGCTCTGAGACTCCTCAGGAAGTGTGACCTTTGGGACGTGGCCGCTCATATGGATGTTTCGATATTGTTTCACAGTGCCAGGGAAGCGCGACGAAATAATTCGCGATTATCAGACCAATGATTATATCGAAAAAATGTACATCGATGTGACAGAACATTTTTGGGATATTATTTAAATGAATAGTTTAAAAAAAATGAATTAATTGTTGTCCTGAAAGGGCTCAACACGCACACTGGATGTAGTAGATGATTTTAACCACAAGATGACGCTGTCGCCCACCAGTGATTGCTCGATTGTTGACCCCTCTCCCCTGGAGGAGTGAGAGGACCCCCCTTTTTTTTCTGCATCCCACCACAGATGGAATGGGACAGACGGAGCCGAGGGTGGCCAGAGGTGTGACTGACTGTGGACACACACAGACAGAGCGACTCACAGCCAGCCGGCCTTTCACATCATCTCATTTCTTCAGAGAGGAAAACACACGATCACAAGTTTTTGTGTGCGCGTGTGTGTGCGTAGCTGAAAAGGTTATGATTGATATTTTTAGGAGTTTTGCAGCACGCTAACCGGCTGAGTAGGTTTGATTTTTGTTAGGGCTCTTTTCCCGGTAAGAATATCTCCTACTCGTACTCGCGAATGTACTCGATTGTCATCTTTTCAAGTGCGCTGATGTTCTTTTCTCCTGCCAGGCGAAGTCCCCGCGACGCACGGACTAAAATGCGAAGGATTTTGGAGCTTTGGCTCACCTTAGTGACATTCTGCGCCCTGGGCGAGAGAGTTTTGGGGGGCTACGGACTGAGCATGTTTGCCGCCCAGTCCTCCCCCCCGGACCCGTGCTACGACGAGAACGGGAATCCCCGAAGGTGCATCCCCGACTTTGTCAACTCAGCCTTCGGCAAGGACGTGCGAGTGTCGAGCACGTGCGGCTCCCCCGCGGCCAGATACTGCGTGGTGTCCGAGAAGGGGGACGATAGGTCGCGAGACTGCCACACCTGCGACGCGGGGGACCCCAAGAAGTATCACCCGTCCGCTTACTTGACGGACCTGAACAACCCGCACAACCTCACTTGCTGGCAGTCGGAGAACTACGCGCAATATCCCCAGAACGTCACCCTCACCTTGTCCCTGGGCAAGAAGTTCGAAGTCACTTACGTGAGCCTGCAGTTTTGCTCCCCCAGGCCAGAATCCATGGCCATCTACAAGTCCATGGACTACGGCAAGTCCTGGGTGCCGTTCCAGTACTACTCGACCCAGTGCAAGAAGATGTACAACCGGCAGAACAAGGCGGTGATCACCAAGCAGAACGAGCAGGAGGCCATCTGCACCGACTCGCACACGGACATGCACCCCCTGACCGGGGGTCTCATCGCCTTCAGCACCCTGGACGGGAGACCCTCGGCGCACGACTTCGACAACTCGCCCGTGCTCCAGGACTGGGTGACGGCCACCGACATTAAGGTGATCTTCAGCCGGCTGCACACCTTCGGGGACGAGAACGAGGACGACTCGGAGTTGGCCCGAGACTCGTACTACTACGCCGTGTCGGACCTGCAGGTGGGCGGACGGTGCAAGTGCAACGGCCACGCGTCCAAATGCGTCAAGGACAGAGAAGGTCAGCTGGTGTGCGAGTGCAAGCACAACACGGCGGGACCCGAGTGCGACAGGTGCAAACCTTTCCACTATGACCGACCCTGGCAGCGCGCCACGGCGAGGGAGGCCAACGAGTGTGTCGGTAGGCCAAAATCCTCGTTTATTATTTGCTTTCTCCTGTCATTACTTGAATCGGCTACTATGGGATAACACCAATTGTCTAATTATGGTCAAACTCACCCTTTACGCGCGGGAATTGCGCATTGACGGATGGAATCAAAGGTCGAGTTTTCCCAAAAGGAAAACCAAACCCGTTTTTGATATGCACACGTTTCGAATTAATTTTACGTTAGTTTCACAAAAACCACTATCCAGCCTGTTTTTCATTAGAGTACTGTAATGTGTGTGTGTGTGTGTGTGTATGTGTGTGTGTGTGTGTATATATATATATAT
>NW_017808403.1:2889824-2916709 GCF_001891065.2 Hippocampus comes
TATATACTGTATATGTATATACTGTATATGTATGTATGTATATAATGCTAGTGATTAATTAAGGACACTCCTTCCATTTCTGAGGCTGCGGTTCAATCTCAACTCTGTCCCCTGTACTTGCATGGGCTTTGTAATAATAATAATAATAATGACAATAATAAAAATTTTCTTCCTCTCACATTCGCAAAACATGCATTTTAGGTGAAATGAAGACTCTTAATTGATCACATGTGTGAACGTGAGTTTAAAAGATCAAAGATTGTTCTTCTACGTGTGTCCTGCTATTAGCTGGCGACCAGGGTGCCTTTTGCCCCGAGTTGGGATTGGCGTCCAGCTCACCAACAATGGTGGATAACGCAGAAAGCGCTTTACAAAATGGACGGATGGATTGATATTGTTATTTAAAAATCAGTAGCCATAAAATAAAACAACTTAAAACCAGTTGATTAACACCATTATTAAGCAGTATAATATTTAACTGAAAGTAATTCTATAACTTTGGCTACAGTGTTGTTTCCCGAATATCCACCCACTGATTGATGAGGATGCCCTTTTGTAAACTGCACCTCAAGAAAATTCCAGAGGAGAAAAGAATGCGTAGGAAGTAATTTCAATAACAACAAGTGCGCCTTTAGCTTTCCAAACGTGTTATGCTGCTTTGAGCATGTTCCCCAATCCTGCAGCCAGAAGGAAGCATTGCAGCTGCAGTGACAGACTTCAGGGGCGTGTTGTGTTTCCTTAAGAAGGTGCCAGTCCAGAATGGACCGACAATTAGGCCGCTTTTAGTGACATTTTATGGCACCGACAGAGCCGCCTTAAAAAGCCTGCGAGCAATTCAGAAAGGGAACACAGTGGGAGGTCATTTGAATCCTGATTTAAGAGTTCAGTGCAAGTGAACGTATGGCGGTACTGTTTATTTTTTCAAGCAGAGCAAGGGGGTGCCTTCAGGGGGGGCAGTATCAACAACTCACTGCCCCAGCACCGTGAAGCAAAGCTGGAAAAGTAACAAGTTGTGACAATGCGTTGCTTTGCTCAACTAAACAGGACAAGTGAACAAGTTGTTCCCCTTGGCCTGCGCCTTTGGCCCCTTGCAAAGGCGGCATGTGAGGGTATTTTACTCAAACAAAAAGCTTGTTACGTGTGGCATCCATCTCGCTGTGTGTGGGAGGCGGCGGCCTCCTTTCGCCATCACTCTTTGTTTTGCATGGGAGCAGTTGTCATCGGTTAAACACACACACGCACACACGTCGAAAAATCCGAATGAGCACATCTTCCAAAGAGGAAATAATCAGGAAGGTCTGACACAAAGCATGGCGCGAGACCTGAGGGTGGGACTGCTTCATTAAGGTCGGATGAACAGTAGTTATTCAGTCCTGAGCTTTCTCATTGCTGTTAAGGCAAGTGGAGAATACATTCGGGCTGCACAGCATATGGAAAAAATATCGGATATTGCAAAGACGTGGGATAAATTAAACTTTCATTTGGAGTTGTCTGCTTTGATGACTTTGGCCAGTCAGATGCAAGCTGAAATGTGCATCGTCATCTAATAAGAAAACAGTAGAAGGTCATTTTGCCAGATGAAAAGAAAAAAAAAAGTATTTCTTTCAAGAGATCATAAAAATTTCATTTCTTCAAGGCACATGCTAAATATCGCATTTATATTGATATTGCGATATTCAAGACCCATATCACACATTGCATCTTTTTCCAGTATCGTGCAACACTAGTATACAGTGCATGTAGTGGGCACAACATTGGCTCCCTGCCCTTGCACCTCATCCAGTGTGATTCATCGATATGTTTGCGATCATTTCGAAGTGGGATTTATGAAAAGTTTTTCAACTTTTAGGTGCCATTTCTAATCAATCTAAATGACTGAGTAACAATCATATTTCAAATCCTACAGTATGCAATGTGCTTTGGGTGACTTTCCTCTTTATAAATTGTGAACTCACCCTCGGATGGCAAGTGACAGACAGAAAGCATCCAGAGGACGATTATTGTGTGTGGATGGATTTCATGTCGCTGAGAGAAAAGACATTTGATGACACGGGTCGTGTCTCAGGCAGCTGCTTCATATTCTCTCCATGTGCAGTGTAGCAGTGTCGTTGAAACGCCAGCGACCCCCCCCAACTGCCTGGCCTGACTGATGGGCTGCAAAGGCAACTGTGTGGGAAACTCTTGCTTGCCAAATGGATACTGTGAGTTGGAAACGATAGTTTTTAACACTCACGTGTGTAACTCTTGCCGTCGTAATACTTTGCAATTATAGCCGATGAACAGGTGAGAATGATGATGATGATGTTGTTGCACTCTTGTCATCCCACCATGTGGACACATGCCAAAAAATCCAAAGCCAAATCATCAAACCAGTGAATCAATCACGGATATTCAAACGTAGAAAGCAAGAAATTGTGACCAATTATCCCATTCCATCTTTTAAGAACAATTTTAGGAAGTCTTTTGTTTTTGGTTCACAATGGAAGGTCTATTATGGGATGCTTGTGTAATATTGATGTGAAAGAACTTGATAGGACTCAGGGCGACCCTCAATCCAATGTTAGCATTCTAAATGTTCTTCTGGATGAACGGACAAAAAATAAAGTCCCAATTCCAAAATGCTCTTCTATCCATATAGAGAGTTGCAAGAGTCACGCACAAAGTAGATTAGGAAGGACTTGATTGTCTCAATTACCGGTTGGCTCTCATCCCGGCAGCTACACTGTTACTCCAATAGTTCTGGGGGGGAAAAAAAAAAAGGCAGCATGCTGAGAAAATATTTAACAATATGGAGCTTTCTGGAGATGGATGTGGAGCCGCTTTCAAGAGTTTTTTAAATCAACAGCGTCGCAGATTACAAGTCACGCTGTGAGTCTTGAAAGTCAAAACAACAAGAGCACCTTTTAAAAACATGCGCATTCTTTCTTTTCCTCAACAAGCTTGTTGCATGACAGCGGCTCGCCGAATTAAGAAACACCAGTTTGGACATGAAGCGAGGAGCCTCTTGAGGCCCCAAGACGCCATAGCCCATAGAACCGGTCTCCTTTTCATAAAGACTTTCTCCAATTGTTTTCACATTCAGCCGGAGGGATTTGAAGACGCGAGTTGTCTCGCTGCCCGTCTTTGTCCGCGGGACTGACCATTGGGACCACTGACACGCTTCTTGCGCTGCCCGCCTCCTGTTTGGGTCAACAGGTTTGGCCCCGCCAAGCCCGCTCACCATCTGTCTCTCATTTGAGCTCCTCACCATTGGCTCATGTCATGATTGGAGCAAAACATGAGGTCATAGATCTTTCGAGATGATTCTTCATTCGCACCCCTTTCTTCTTCTTCTTCTTCTTCTTCTTCTTCTTCTCCTTTTCTCCCTCGCCCGTCACCGTGTGCCAGCACCACGGGCATGGGCAACCACCACTATTAAATTTAATGTAAGAACATAACATTCACTCAGAGCCTGTTAGTTAGAACACAGAGAAGACGAGAACATAATCATAAAAACAACTGCATGTGTTGCTATTGTGGTGCTTTGTTTGTTTGGATCTCCATTAATGACGACAATAGTTGCTTCCCCTTTGGGTTTGAACATTACAACTTTCAGATGTGCTGTGTAAATAGTCCGACCCAGAACAACAAATTAGTTTTAATGATAAAGTTTACGTGAGAATAGTAGTAGTGGTAGTGAAGAAGGGGGGGAAAAAAACTGAAAGTATGTATGTGGGGGGGAAAAAAATCGATTCCAGGTGAAAGCGAGCATAAAACCTGCACTGGTTGATCGAAAACAGGTGCGAAGCAGGTTGGGGAACATTTCTTGGCCTCCCAATGGGTTTGAAAGTCACACACCCTTGAAAATCCCATCAGCAGCAGAGTGCCAGTTAGATGGACTGCCGAGTCTCAGTCATCTAAAACGTGCCGAAGCCTGACTGCCGCTCGGGGGTCTTGTAGTGGAAAAGTCAAACAATGTGGCCGGCGGCGGTTTTGTGAGTGGAAATGCAGCCAGCAGTGACCTTCGCATCACGGGAGCAACAGTCGTTGTCAAGCACCTTTGCTTTCTTTCCTGCTTTCCGCATGTGCATGTGCATGTGCATGTGCATGTGTTCGGGGGGTTTTTTTGTTTAGTTTTTTTTTTTTTTTTGACAGTGACAGCACAGCACGAGTTTGAGTAGGAGCGGGATTGTGACAATGACTCTGAAAGTGGAAACGTGACCAACATTAGATCTTGCGACCCCCAGAAGATATATGGAATGGGAAAACAGAAGAGCTTGAACTGTCCGAGTGAGCTTTTTCTTTTCATTCTCCCTTGGTTCCACAAGAAAGAATCCTTCTTCTTGAACCACTTCAAGCTAAGGCATAGAAAAGAAAAGAAACCCATCAGCAGTGATCGCATCCAGTGTTGAACAATATTTGCCTTGCTCGCCACGGCTACCGAGCAGATGGCTCACCTAGAAAGCAACATCCCAGCTTCGGTCTCACAGAAACAGACAACGCAAAGTGTCTATCTGAGACGGTTTCCTCTTTCAGGAAAACCTTAACTGCTGACGTCAACCCAGACGAGGACCCCATAGAACGTTTTGGTTGCGTTTGCTCTTATTTACACAGACATCGAGGCCCAATTTCTCATGATAGAGAGTAGGAGATAACGTCGGGTGTCTGGTTCCCACTTTCAGCCCGCCACTGGGAAAAAGAATGACCTCAGACACAGCACAGAGACAATACATGGAGTGTCTGGGATGTGTTTCATGAAGTTTTTATGTCGTGGAGTGTCATGATTACATCTGGGGAAAAAAATAAAATGAACACGGTGTCCGCCACCCATCATTCTGAGAACGGGAGAAGACGTGACTGCGATGCGAGGTGAACTTTGTCATTCTGCTCACGTTAAGTATTCAATCAGTAGCAATTCGCGTAGCGTTCACCAGGATTGAAGCGTGTCTGAATACAAATGATGAGCGGAACTCTTCCTGGTTGGTTCATGCAAGATGCTGATGCGCCGCGATGCGAGGTGAACTTTGTCATTCTACTCACGCTAAGTATTCAATCAGTAGCAATTCGCGTAGCGCTCACCAGGATTGAAGCGTTTCTGAATGCAAATGATGAGCGGATCTCTCTTCCTGGTTGGTTCATGCAAGATGCTGATGCGCAACACGACAGGACCGTTTGGGATTTTCGTTTACGGGGAATGGCTCTTTAAATTTCCACAATGAAAATCCCGTCTTCATTGTTAGATGATACTTATAAGTAAACACATCTGTTTTTCTCATTCTGATGACATCATCAGCGCATACAGTATTTACTTACTGTTTCAATTTTGGAATTCTCCCCTAACGAACCCGTATGTGGAAAATAAGCGTCGTGGCTCAATGGTTGGGGTCAGCGGTTTCATGAGCAGCAGGGGGGCTTCATGCCGTAAACTACCTCATTGGGGTGGCCTTTTATTTTGTCGCTAATAACGTTGACGGGTCACCGCGGAGGTTGCCAGAAGCTGCTGTGATTCAGGAAGAACCAAGCCTTTTCCTCTTCAGCTTGTACCAACGTCCTGGAGGCCACCTAGCAACCGGCACAAACTTTGGGACCAAAGCGAACGGAGTACCTCTGTGATGTCGACTCAGTGTTTCCATCAAAACAATCGGCCACCATTAATTCCGACTTTTTTCCTTCCTATCTGGAGAAAATGTGGCCGCCGTGTTCCGTCTGTCATCCTCTTTTAAGTCACATTTCAACTCCCAGTCTGTTTTTAGGTGGTGAGCGCACGGCACATATAATGTGTGAGCTCAGACAAAGTCTGCATATTATAGTCCCGACTCACTTCTTGGTATGCATCTAATCTTCCCCTCAATTAATCTTTCCGTCCTCGATGCTCACTGTCACTCTCCATTGGCCTCCGATTGAATATAAAACGGAAAAAAGGCAAAACTCGCCTGATAGGGTTAACCCACACACAGGAGACATTTTTTGACACGGGGATCCGGCGGGTTTGAAGTTGATCTGAGGAGCAAAGAGCAGAAAAAGCATCATAAGCGTGCCACCACGATGTGGATTTATTCATCTCAGTGTGATTTACAGCCCAGTGGCTTCCTACCTCCTTCTCCCCCTTTTCTTCTACACGGGGGAGTACGGCACGTGCCGGAGTGTTAAAATAACCTCCCCGCTCAGTGGGAAACATGGACTGGAAAAGTCTCACCGATGCTTGGTGCAGCTTCAGTCCTGGGAGAATAGCTCTAGTCGACCACAAGCACCTTAACACTGCGCTCGGGATCGAGCTGCAGCCACTGCAGCTGTTGTGAGAGCGCTTGATCAATAAAGACTGAATTGTATAAAAGAAACTGCTCTTCAGGTTAGCGGTGTAAGCCTAATGAAACTGTTACACCGGAAACCCAAATTTAAGGACAGAAATGGTAACAATTGTAAGGGTGTAAAATGAAACCGTGCCATACTGGAGAGTAACCCCCCCCCCCCCAAAAAAAAAAAACCCTGCAGAAAACCACAGGTATCGATTAATCTATAGAACAGTTCCAATTTTCACCTTTTGGCCACACGCAGGTCGTGACTATGCCCCACTAAGCTTAAACGGCTTTGCCTAATGGCGCACGGTGACATCACACCAAATGATATCCACTGGCCGTTGACGTCGAGGCAGCGCATTCCGCGTTCGCTCGGCAACAGGACCATTTACAAGCGCACAAAAGGCATGTGGCCTGCTTGATGGCTCTGCTAATTGATCCCCAGCGGGGATCACAGAGCTTTTGCCAGTAAAGATGGGGAACGCCTCCCGTGACATCGCCGGTCAACGGAAAGCTTTCAGTTTGCCAGCATTCAGCTACGCGCCTTGAGTTGGTGGCCTGAAGTTGACCATCTCAAAGGATGTTTTTTGAAGCACAGTTTGGAAACGCCACGGGGGAATTTCATTGCAGTTGAGAAGTGGATCAGATGTTCAAAATGCGTTTGTGTGTAGCCCCACTTTTCCAATACCTCATGGACATTCCTGTGCTTCCAACTTGGTCGCAACAGTTTGGGTGAAGGTTCATGTAGTGCCATCTCTTTTTGGTACATGATCTTAAACCCCTTGGATTGGCACATTTTTTTTTTTTTTTAGGCTTTTATTTGTTTCCAAGATACCAAGGTGACGGCGTTCACTCTTGATGAGGCAGTACTCTGAAGTCATTACGTAAACCTGCAACGTTTCTGGCCAAGATTGAAATCTAACATATTTTTTCTTTTACTTCACTGTTTACATTTTTGCCCTCAGTGAAAATCGTCAATATCGGTCCAATCTCTTGTAAAATGATTCATCATCTGGAGAGCTTGTTGCTCCTTTGTTGTTGTCCTCACGCTCACCTACCGCGCAACATCCCAGCGGCTGCAGTCCTGTGTGATCGCAATTCTTATTTGTTAGAAATCTGCCGTCTGGTGCTTAAAATGTCGCGACAGAAAGACCTGATGTGACATCATCGGACCAGTTTTGCTTGTTGGCATACCAGATTCAAATAAACTACGAGATAGAATAAACTTTAATGATAAGATCTTTCGGCAAGATCTTACCTGCGCTTTTTTGTAATTGCGGCGTTACTTGTTTCTACCTATTACATTCAAATGAACTCCGAACTCTTGCGAGATCCAACTTCAAAGCCCGCCCACATCTACCTGACTACTGTTATATAAGCATTCTATCATCTCTATGTGACGCTCAGCGAAACCCTTTTAAGGTAAAGTACAAGTAATCCAATTTCACCAAGTGGAAAAATCAAGCCTCGATACTAAAGACACTTTGTGTGGTTCCTTTCAATGTATGAATCAGTCAGTGTTCAATGTCTCGGAATTGTACAGTGTTGTCAGGACTATACTGTATATCTTCAGAAGGCTCATAAGTCTTCTTCGGCTGGGAGCGCCGTCTGATTTAACCATCTGATCAAACCCTCTATAAGAGTGACTTCATTGGATTGTGCACGGTGAATAAATGGTTCCAGTAAAAACAGAATTGCATTCTTACAAACACACTGCACACGTCAAAGATCATCATGTCAAGACCCCCCACCCTCTCCGCTCCCAATAATCATTCTCACATCTCTGGATGAAGTAGAGGTGGGAGGGGGCGGGGGAGGGGGGCGCCTCCACCAAAATGCGATATTTGTAATTCCCATCCAACATGCACACCCACCCCAAGTAGCTCCTTCACTAGGCCTGATAGATGACCCTTGAACAGAAATAGAATGGAATAGCATCGTTCCAAGTGGGCTCTTTCCACCAAATAAAAGCAGAACTGTCATCTAAATTCATCATCGGAGGCGTAACCTGAAAGCTGCACTCTTGAGCTACCGCCGTCGAATGTGAAGCCCTGTTTGTTGTGGGGCTCTCCAATCCAGACCCGCCTGCGGCAGGTGAAGCTGCGTGATGCAGAGAGACTACATCATAAAACACACAAGAAACGGCTTTAGACCTCCCACGTGCTAAACAGCCAAATTCTGCAAGCTTACGGTTCACATGAAATGCTCAATGAAAGACCAACATTGAGTAGCATTGATGTTGCGGTAAACATAAGCCTTCACAAAACTTTAACACACACGGAGTAGCATCGCATTTAGCAAAAGGGAATTAAAGCTGCGTTTCAACAAATATGTTCAACCAAACCATGCACTAGTGCACAGGTGCAAACACCAGGCCCGGGGGCCAGATCTGGCCCACCACAACATTTTCTGTGGCCCACGAAAGCAAATCAAAGACGTCAACTTTCATGATGCTTGCTAAAATCTCGACCATCATTTCAAATTCTCATTTGTAATAAATAAGAGTGATACTGTAAGCATTTTCTTGTTCCCAAAAAAACCCTCGTTACAGTAACTTAAAGGTGCTACAATATGCTTCATAAGAAAGTGCATTGTCATGCGCGTTTTTGAGCGAAAATGGAATAAAACTGGGGCAACATTTTGACGGATGGAAAGATTCCGCAAAAACTCGAAGAAAACGAAGACATACAAAAACCGCGGTTCAACTGCATCTAATTTTAGATGACACGTGCTCCGAGGTGGCATTGGTCTTATCGGCGTGCACGCTATTGTCACTGTTGGACAACTATTGTGGTGACTGCGTGAGTGAGACAGCACAGTGCACTTTATAAGGGCCTGGGGACAGCTGCCAAGATAGCATTTATTAATCCCCTGACGCCACTCGCATACATTTATTAAAAAAAAAAAAAAAAATTGGTTGACAGTCTTCCCATTTAAAAAAACCCCAAACAAAAAAAAAACATTAACAAACATGAATTACAGCGACAACTAACAAGTCAGCCTTGTTTCCCCTTTCAAAATAATGTACATCAATGTTTTTGAACTAGTAACTGCTTCCTTTGATATGCAATCTCTGAGTATTCATTTTGATGAAACTGTAATACTTGCTTTCTTCAGTAGTCAAGGGCGCATTTCAATTGTTCTCCATGAAAAATACAGCCCCTCCCCACACCCCTTCCCCACTTCCATTTCCCTCTCACACACTTCCCTTAAGTGGAGATAACATCTGGGATAAGAAAGCGGTAAAAAGCAAAGAGGGAATGGGAGGAGGGAGCATGTATTTGTGTGTCTGCGTGTGCGTGTGAATTCTTAAAAATGTGTGTTCGATCAGCCTCAGGGAGGGAACCATTGGAGATAAGCTTGTGACAGCTGCCAAACACCTCTGTGTAAGACTGTGGTGCTGTGTGTGCATTAGTAATGGACCCCCCCCCCCACCCCTTTTAAGGGGGGGCCTGTGCATGCATGAATCCCAGCCACCTGCCGGCTTGAGTCCCTTCTGGCAGGTGTGACTCGGTGTGTATGTGATTCAGAGCCCTGATGATTGTGGAGCATATGTGGCAGCGTTATCGAGAGCCAGCATCTCCAGGCAATAACATGAAGACGCTGATGGTGGAGATTCGTGAAATGCGAGGAAACGTGAGCTTTACCTTATGTGAACAGCAAACACCGGATTTTGTCCGATAACAAAGTGAAAATCATGAAAAAAAAACCCATTGCGAACACCTACATCACTGATCTTTGTTGACGGTTGATCTTAAAGAGACCTGTCAAACACGAACCACTAAATTAAAGACATGAGAAATCAAAAGAATTTGGTCCAGGCCTTGAATAACTGTACACTTAAAAAAAAACTTTTGATTGCAATCTTATAGTAAATGTTGGACAGGGAAACAACGTTAATAATACGGTTTTCATCGTGCTTTCATACTAATTATTTCAATAGGTGAACCGTTGAACAGAAAGGCAACGCGCGAATCAAATGACCGAAAATCGTCCTGATCACAAATCAACAAATAGAAGAGTCTCAGATCTCTGTGAGAGGGGGAAGCACCTTTTCCTGCCAGGGTTCAAAGGTTAAATTCACAAGCAGGTGGCAGACTCAAAGTGAGCCTGGAGCAGGACGTTCAGTCCACAGGCTGCATTATTCCCAAGGCCGGCCATCTGTTTCAATAACATCCTTCTGCCTCGCTCAGATAGAATCGCGTTGCATTTTGACCTCCGGTGTGACAAACTCGTATTTTCTAAAAACAAAGGGGAGCTCTTTTTTACTTCCGTTGTATTCATGACCGTCCGAGGGTGCGGCTGAAACGTCGGTGTGCCCGAGCTTCACCGCAAAATTGTCAAAGCGTCTGGTCAGAGTGTTGAGCGTTCATTGCTCGTCTCTCTCTTGTCTCCCGCCCATCAGCCTGCCACTGCAACCTGCACGCTCGCCGCTGCCGCTTCAACATGGAGCTGTACAAGCTGTCGGGCCGCCGGAGCGGAGGCGTCTGCCTGAACTGTCGTCACAACACGGCGGGCCGCCATTGCCACTACTGCAAGGAAGGTTTCTACAGGGACATGAGCAAGTCCATCTCACACCGGAGAGCTTGCAAAGGTAAAAACTTGGTTGTAATGTTTGTACACTTCCAAAAAAAAAAAAAACGACACAAGTTGCATTTGTATCTCTAGAGGGTAGAAGAAAGAGGAAAAAAAGCGCCGAAATTCATTCATTGGCATTCTTTCCCACTTCAAGTTGGTCCTTTGATCTCTTAATGTGATACGTTTTGGCCATTTTTTTTTTCAAAATTTGACCAAGGGTTATCACAGATTCAACGGCAGAAATTGAAGTCATCTATCTTTAAACAAGAGTTTGGAAGTAACCTTTTAGTGGGACATTAAGACATAGAGTGTGTTTTCAGTGCTTGTTTGGCTCCAGACTTTCACAGTACATGCAAGAGAACACCTTGAATCATGTGTTGAAAAGTCAACGTTGTCATAAAGGGGGCTTACGGAGTTGCCATGGAACATGAGTCACTTCAAAATTCCTGTAAAATTCCAGTCAAATAATCCCTTTGTTCACAGTTAGCAGGCAATACTACGCTGTCATGCTTGACGTATTAAAGGAATTCTTCGGGAAGTTTGGAATAAAGCAGCCACCTGTCTCTGCACCGGTGAACTGACCCGCACCGCCGCAAAGCTATTTGGGGGTCCCCTGCGAATGACTGACAAGACAAACATAACAAACAGAAGGTGCGAGCGGATTTTGGAACCGGCTCACTAATCTCTTCGTGCCTGTTTCGCACGCGCGCGCGCGCACATAAACCGGCACAACACATCGACGCAGGTGCGGGCGCATACCTCCGGTCGAGGGCCAAGCGGCAGAGGATTATTGGCAAGAGAGACAAAAAAAGGGGGGGCATCTTGCGCTGACCCAACCACTTCAGTCAACAGGACACTTCCTGAGACACGTGACTTCTGCAAATGAGGAATCACGCCAAACACATTTTATTCACACGTCGCCTTTCTGTTGTTCTGTCGTTTATATATTTTGACTGAAATTAAAGGAAAAACCCAAGGCCCCGTGACCGTCTCTTAAGTCCAAGCTTTCTTCTGAACACAGCATTGAGGTCGGTTTACTGCGTGCGGTAATGCGGCGTTGAGCAAAGGTTTGATAGATCACCCGCATTTGGAAATGGTCCTTCGCAGCATTGTTCGAGCCTGCCAGTCTAAACATTTGCACACAGTGGAAGAGGAGTTAGATTCCGAGTGTTGAACCTGGCGTCAGGTTAATGCAAGGAGAGGGTTCTCGCTCAGCCTGATGATGGAGTGACATCCATTGATGTTTGCAAAGTCTTTCTAAACAGCCGGATCAGTACCCGGACGAGCTGAGGCCGGCGTGCCCTTCGTCCCGTCGCCAGCCGGGTGCTCGGGGATCAAAGCCAAACAGCCTGATTGCTGCCTTTTCTCCTCGGGTGACCAAAACGGGCCGACCCGACATCCGTTAAAGAGCTTCTATTTATTGTTCAAATCAGCCCACCCTCCCGCTCTGCTGTTGTTGGACAGGAAATAGAAGCGGCGTGCCAACACGGCCCCGAGGAAGTCTGCTTTTATTTCCCCAATCCGCAACTCCCTCCTCACTTGACGTCTTACTTAAACGTGCTCGCGGCAATGCGCCTGATGGATGGCCGCTCACTGGCAGAAATCTGGACACCAGAATCTCCAGTGGCGGCATGGAACGGGTTCACGCTTCATTTCGTCGACGGGCAGCTTCACCCCTCATCGAGCAAAAGTGTAAACGGGGCTCTTGGAGAGTCACTTGAGAATAGATTTTTTTTTTCTTTTCCCTCTTCCCTCAAATTTCTGGCAGTTGAAGCCTTTCACCGGGCACAGAGGAGAGGAAATTGATCCATGTCACACTGCCCCGAGTCTATTTTTGACATCACTTATCCTGTTCGGGGTTGTGCTGAGCTGAAGCCACTCCCACTTGAATGACGTAGTCGGAAAACACCCTTGACTGGTCGCCGGTCAATCCAAGGGCGAGTGTACAACTACACCGTAATGACTTCTGCTCACATTTCTGACATCGTAAAATCTCCTCCCCCTTTTGTTATTCAAGGCCAAACAAAATTTACCGGACAGCAGTTTGGAGTTGCGCACGCCACCAGCAATCAGGCCTAGTTTGACGCAGACTCTCCCTTTTCAATCAAAGTTAGCAAAAGGGTTGCTTCTCACCAATGAAGATTATCCTAACTTCCTTCTTTAAAGAAACAATACAATACGATTTAATTCTCGTGACAATGTGACTTTTTTCTTGTAGTTGAAGTCCTACTCGTAATGTTGCGGTGGTAAACTCTTCAAAAACATCTGATAAGTCAAACTGTCAATGCCTCTCGTGGTTCATACCAAGCAACACTTTCAACGCTAATAAGAAAGCTCGGCCTGTACTTCAAGCGCTGTATCTCGGTCCTGTAATTGTTTGGCAGAGCGTGCGCATACTCACGGAGCAAATATCTCACATTGAACGTGCAGTCTTCCCAGCTAACCGCTTAAGCAGACTTTGAAGTGTGTCCCACTCAACCGTGAACGGGAAACATTATTCAGCCAGTGTGCGCGAGCGCGTCGTTGCCAAAAAGCTTTGCAGTGGAAACTCAATCTGAAGAGCACGCAGCATGTCTGATCACAAACGTCTGCGCCCGGGCTGCTTCGAGACAGACTCCAACCTGCATACGTTTCGATATTAACGCACAAGATGGAAGATGTGCTAAGTGTGTGAAATGCTCATCGGAATCACGTTGTTTTGTCTTTCGTATTCCTCGTCAGGGATGGAGGGAAACTCTGTCATGAGGCGGTTTTATGCTGGTGCAAGGCCCAGTTCCTCGTCTGTGATATTACTGAAAGAAAATCAAGTTAACTCGAAAGGGAATGATTTCTCAGTATGTTTGAGTATTTGGATGACTGTCGATGTATGGAACATGTTGGGCCCCCTTCCAGTGCCAAGCGCGTCAAGCGCCAAGTGTGGTCTAACTGCGCGCATGGGCGGAGTCTTCTTTCTTTTTGGTATTTCTCATAGACGTGCACCGGTAGGAATGGGCGTCTGCACCGTTGTGTGAGTAAACGCAGCCGACTTGATTCTCCTCCAATTGAAGCAGCTCCTCTTATTCCTTTTAAATTCAGCGCAGGAGAGAAAAACAGTTAGATGGCAGAACATCACGCGCTCGCCGGAGTCCCCGCGGGAGCTCGGCGTGCGCAAAGTATGTTTTAGAAGGACGTGCAAGAAGATCAGCACTTAATGATGTGTAGAGGGTGCGTGTGACGACCAACACACACACACACACACGCACACATAGTTTTGCCGCAGTCAGGGGGGTGCTTTTAGAAATTAATGAAATCACGACTTAACTTGGCTTCACATCACTAATGTTGTTTCCTGTCATGTCATCTAATTGGCTCCCTCCAGCATGTGACTGCCATCCAGTCGGAGCAGCAGGGAAGACGTGTAACCAGACGACAGGCCAATGCCCTTGCAAGGACGGAGTTGCGGGAATCACCTGTAACCGATGTGCCAAGGGATACCAGCAGAGTCGCTCTCCCATCGCCCCCTGCATCAGTAAGCTTTTCTCAAGATGAATTTACAATTCTACCTCAAACATAAATTGGACTAGCTTTCTTAGTATTCACGGCCTCCATGACCAATCAGTGGAGCTGCTTCAATGATTGACGTGGAGATCGCCCAACGATGGCCAAACGTGGCAAACGTGTTTACACACTCTAGCCATCCATCCGTCCGTTTTCTAATTCGCTTTCCCTCACGAACATCGCGGGCGTGCTGGAGCCTATCCCAGCTGTCGCAAACTCCACATAGGAAGGCCGGAGCCGGAATCGAACCCTGCGCCGCTGCACTGTGCTCTGTTGCGGACGTGCTAACCAGTTTTCCTCCGTGCTATCCCTCTCACGCTCTCATGAAGCAGCAATTCAGACATGCAGAAACTGAAACCGCAACATAACTGAGGAAAAAAAAACAAAAAACTTTCTCAAACAAAGTACGTAGCTGAAAGATTGACTTCAGTACAGTAACAAAGTATTTGTACAGTACAGTCAGATGTACAGAAAGCCACATTACACTGAACGAATTAGTGGAGAATGATGTCATGTAATTATTTTTAAAACACCAGTCAGACGCAAACATTTAACATGTCAGAGTAAAAGAGAACCGCTGATCACTTTGAATTAGCTTTGCCATACCTTATTTAGGTCTTTTTTTTATGATTTTGTGAGCTCACTGGTGCATGAAACAGGAATGAGGTAAAGTATGAAGTGGTCATTTTACAAAATGAAAATACAGTAGTATATTTATATACATCCATCCATCCATCCATCCATTTTCTGATCTGTTTATCCTCACAAGGGTCGCGGGGGGTGCTGAAGCCTATCCCAGCCGTCTTCGGACAGTAGGCGGGGGACACCCTGAACCGGTTGCCTGCCACTCACACACAGAGACAAACAACCATTGACGCTCAAACTCACACCTAGGGACAATTTCGAGTGTTCAATCAGCCTGCCATGCATGTTTTTGGAATGTGGGAGCAAACCCACACAGGCCCAGGGAGAACATGCAAACTCCACACAGGGAAGCATGTGCTTAGCAAATTTGGGTTTGGATTTTAGCTCAGATCTTCTGTGTGGAGTTTGCATGAAAAAATTTGAAAACTAAACATGATAAAAAGAGAATTAAAACATCCAAACATTTCCTTCAAAATGCCCCATTAGTTTAATTGTGAAGTAACTTTCACGTGCAACCGTTTACCATGGATAGCTGCAGTTTTCGAAACCTTTCACTACTACGCAATGTGGCGCAATGGTGATTTTTTTTTTTTTTTTAATCGCTCACACTGAGGATTTATCACCCTCAAGAAGACGTCTGGTCTGCAGCAATAAATGTTGTATTGTGAATAAACCACAGCGGTTCATCCAGTTGCAAATATTTTTCCGCTGAACAAAAGCCGTTTTTATTCTG
This sequence comes from Hippocampus comes, assembly GCF_001891065.2. NCBI lineage: Eukaryota > Metazoa > Chordata > Actinopteri > Syngnathiformes > Syngnathidae > Hippocampus > Hippocampus comes. The sequence goes on from NW_017808403.1 coordinate 2,905,593, forward strand.
ATAACAGTTTGACAAATCAAAGCTGCTTTCCTTTTTCTTGAATGTTCCGTCTGATCTCAGAAGACGACTTGAAATGCTTGTGCAGGCTTGTTAGGAGTCCCGTCACGTCTTGTTATTTTTATATCCGATTCCATTATTCTGGATGGATATTTGGCTGTTTAAACCCTGGCCCGCATCAACAGGACCTTACCACTCACCTAACGTGGCCTTTTGTGCCTTCTGTATCGTTCGCCGTCTGTCTTACGGTAAATCCCCAAAATGTGTCCAAAGAAATGATGGCTGATACCGTATAGCTATTGGCTGCATCTGCTGGCTGCCGATGGCAGGCCTTCGGTAACAGACACCAGCGTCACACTGAGATAGAGATCGCTGGTAGCTATTTTGATCAAAAAAAAGCGTCTGACTGGTATTAATAGAGAAGTCATGTCTGTAGCCGCCGAAAATGGTGCCCAGCGCGCTTTACGGTCTTATCGTGAAGAAGGAAAAACAGAACATACTTGGTTCTCCCGCAGCACTTTCAGCTCCGCTTTGGCTCTCAGCACCTCCAGCAGACCACAATGGCAACACTTGCACAAAACTCATCTTACACCAGCCGCTGAGGCACGGCGTGTGTCCAAATCAGCTGTCGTTCAGAAGACATCGCGCCCGGGCTCAAAGGTGTATGATTCAGGATATGCGACGTGTGGACCAAGGCAGGAGAAAGAAAGTGTGCTCTCATGGACCAAACGCGTGTGGATGATTCTCTTTCAATGACAATTAATGACCCGCTTCTTGTCTTCGCCGCAGAGATTCCAGTTGCATCACCTACAGCGACTTACAGCAGCTACGATGAGACATCAGGTCAGTAACGAGGCAAACATTCTGCTTGTGCATTTACACGTTTCTGCAAAAATCAGGACCCACAATCCTATCTGGACTGGGGTTGGAGGTGGGGGGGGGATAGGATGCTGTTTTGACTATTTGATTTTTGCCAGGTAGTGGCATGCTTTATACCTCCGTAATGCGATAAGACCAAAAAGCATACCTTGTTTTTTTTTTTTTTTTTTGTTTTTTTTTTATAGGTGTTTACATAAAGTTGCTCTGACACTTTTTACACCAAGTACCGCCTCAAAGTATCACCATAAAGACCACAAACAAATTATAGGAGCATAGTAGGCTCAAGTTTTGGCAAAAATAATTTGAATAATAAAAAATGTTATCATTTTAAGCCGCTGTCATCTTGACCGTGATTAAATAATTCAATGAAAATGCTTTGCACGTAAGTTTGATAAAAATGGTACCTGACATGGACATGTTTGAGAATAAACAGTTCTAAAGGATAACTTGAAAACAAAGTTAAATACAACTGAACTGTACTTAATAATGTACTTTATTGGCTTAAAACAAAATAATGTAAGCCCTTGTGACACTATACACAGTTAGTGTTTTTTTTTTTTAAATGCGCTTAATTCAGTCATTCACGATGTGGGAAACGGCATTCATGTTTTTCTATTTCACCCTCCATCTGCAACAACGTGGTCTCACTTCCGACCATCAAGGTCCACCACTGATGCAAACTCCAGGCTCGAGAGAGACTTTATTATTTTATTTTTTTTCACGGCTCCCTGCGGCGTCATTGCCTGTATTCCAGGCCTGCGCTGCGACCCCCCGCCCTCCCCCCTGAGTTTTCACCCTTAATCTGATTACATGCTTCATTTGCACCAGTTTGTATTTCAATCAAGGCTGACCGCGCTGCCAGCGAAGCCCAGCCTGATTTACTCAGACAAGAGTCGCCATGCGGTGACATGAGGCCATGTGCCACGGCAGTATTTACCCATCGCTTTAGTGTCTTTTTTTTTTTTTTTTTTTTTTTTTTTGTGGTCAGTGTGTTCCTTTCATGGCTCATTAGGTTCAGACCCTCCCCGGACCCGTTGTTTTAGTTGTTTACAGTGTTGCCTGAATTAGTTTGACTGTGATATTGCATTGGCCTGGGAAGTTTGGAGACTCTCTGGGGGCTCCTCCCACGACACAGCCAGGATGATTGACATCTTTTATTAAATAATTGACATAAAACGAATCGTAAATAACTTAAATACCAGCACTGAGATCAAACTTTCTAACCAAATAAGAATCTAAAAAGAAAGCTTTTTTTCCTCTCGAGGTCGTAGGTGATGACCTGGGTCGCCCCGCCTTGTTGCGATGTTTCTGACGGCGGGGTGAGTCATTTCTGACTCCCGGCGACAGTGAAAGCAGCAGAGACGGTGTAAAGCTTGGATTCTTTGTCGACACCACCCTCCAAATTAGAAGCCTTGTGGTCCCTCAGCGATGAGCGTGGCGCTGCCGCAGTGCCGCACAATGAGGGCGTTTGTCTTCCCAGCAGGAGATTGGACCTTAATGAGCGCCGCGGGTGTAATGGCTCGGAGTGTGCAGCCATTTCTCTGAGGGGGCGCAACGCCAGTGTCGCCTATCAAAGGGGGTGGCTTTTGTGCCTAACTGATGCTTCCTTAAAAGTGATAGCATTTTTTTTTTTTTTTTTTTTTTGTTTTTTTTTTTTCTGATCCCACCACCTGAGAAAGCAGCCAGGCATTTCAACCCAAAATGCTTCCTCAACATACATGAATTCCATCCTCATTCCACAAACCAAATGACTTTTTCTTTTATAAGAGGGCGGAGAGGGGCGCTTTTTTTCTTCCCCCATCATTACCCGGGCAACCTCATTCACACAGAGTAGAATGGAGAAGAAAGGGGGCGACTGGACAGAGAGCTGGAAGAAATAATGAAGTTTGTCCATATTCAGGCGAGCTGAAAGGCCCCCCCCCCCTCTCTCAACTGCTCCCTCCTTCCTGCTTTCCCACCCCCCCCCAGAAAAGGGAGCACGGGTCTCACTACTCGGAGAGAGCAAGAGTTACAGCAACACGAGTAGACGATCTGCTTCCAATTTGTGTCAGTCAGTGGAAAGTGGAGAGAACAAATGATTTCAATTTGAAGTTTTTAGCCCCTCACCACCAGCTCCCTCATTATGAGCCCTAACTGGCACGGTGACAAAAGCAGCAGTCATCTTTAAAGCCTGCCACTAAATGCCAAGTGCACATAAACTGGCGAATCTTCAGACATGAATTTAGACTTCGGGCCCCATTTTCGTTCCCGACGCAAGTCGAGCGCAAAACGTCGTCTCACTGCGGATGCGAGGACTTTTCTTTCTTTTGGGATTTTTGCTCGACTTTGCACAGGTAGAATTGGGCATTTGTGGCGTGTTGCTCCGTTGATGGATGAAACAAGCCTTTTCCCGCCCCCGAAATTCCTTATAATTACATGGATGAAACCGTAAACATAACGCATCATGACAAAACCTACTGGCAGTCGTAAATTGTTGGTTTTTTTTTCTAATCTTCAACTGATTCCAAGGTTTTGATGCACTGTTGAGTCCTAGATTGGCGTGAGTACATGAGTCGCAGCCGACATTTTCAGCATCTTTCAATGTCGATGCCCCTCTTGCGCCGACTGACAAATCCAACACAGCTGGCGGTGAGAGTTGAGATTTGTCAGCATGTGTGTCGGCGGAAATTTTGCCCAAACAAAAACATTCCTCTGCGATCCCCCATCCAAGTTTTGCACAGCAGGCAAGTTGTTTGATGCTTTGTTGTTGTTGTTGTTGTTGTGAGTGTTTTTTTATGTGTTTATGGCCAACAGTCATCGTTACACAATACTACAATTAAATAAATATGTACTGTAAACAGTAACTTGCCAAAGTAAAAAAAAAAAAAAAAAATCTATATAATTACAGAAAATTACAAATAGCCTGCGATTGGCTGGTGACCAGTTGAAGCCCGAGCGAACATAAGCGGTCATGAAAACGAATGAAAGAATGAATCTCAAATAGGTGATATTTTCTGTGAATAACAGTGGATAGGGTCCAAACAAACACATCTTCAAAGAGGTAGATTTCCCAATGCCAGACCGCAAATATGCAAGTGTAATTTAATGGGAACCGAGGGCATGCGAGTGAAAGTGTTGATGGCAATCAGAAGAGGATTTCTTCATATTTCACAATGGGAGCCAATGGAGGTCCGCACACCGCAACGGCAACCCCAGGACAGCGTATTCCGCAACGATAAAAATCCAGCGGTGTTGTGAAACAATCACACACAATCACTCTCAAGTGAACCCACATTTTTTTTTCCATGCTCATTAAATTGTGGTGCACGTTTAAGAAGGCAAGACCATTTTTTTAAACAGCCTTCGAAAACACACACCACCTTAAAAAAATCAAATCAATCAATCAAAACTGTCATCCCCCCCCCCCCACTTTTTCATGAGCTGTCAACGACACACCAGATGAGAATCGCTGTTCTCCATTTGATTTCGTACATTGTATGAATCAAAATGTTCAAAAAAAAAAAAAATGTGCGTTTCCCTTCATTCCAGATTGTGAATCCCACTGTAAAGCTTCCAAAGGGAAAATGAAGATCACCATGAAGAAGTACTGCAAGAAAGACTACGGTGAGTGAGCCCACTCTGCAAAAATGTGCCGCCGCGGACGCTAAATGTCTCAATTAATCAGAGGCGCGCGGCATCCACGCCCTGGTGCAACTCCGCCGCTGATGACTTAAACAGTCGCAGCCGGTGCTGCGTGTTTCTCCTTTACCCACATCTTCATTTGCTGTGATGGAATCGTCTGCTGGGTGTTCTGCTATTCATCACTTTATGAGGACAAAAGTCTGTTTACACACTGACATCATGATGACCTCTTGCAGTGTGGGGACCCAAAATCCGGTCCCCGTAAGGGAAGTGTGCGTCTGTATTTTGTGTGTGTGCGTGTGCGTGTGTGTGTGTGTGTGTGTGTGTGTGAGACGAGACACCCAAGTCACGTTCCACAATCAACGCAATTGCTCTGAGCCATCACTTTTTTTAATGATTGATCGTCCTTACACGCTTTGCCGTTGCATTCTTCGAGAATATGTGAGTCTTGTGCTTCTATATTTCAAATCCCATAACATTTACTTGCGCAGGTGCAATGCACTTGTGTGAAGATGTAAGAAGGTGCCGATGTACTCGCTGTAAGTCGTGATCCCGCTCGGGTCCATGTCTGCCATGCAGAAATAAGAATACATCCCCAAAGGTGCAAGACCGGCCAATAGCAAGAAAACACAAGTCGAGAAACAGCAGCCGCAGCGCAGTGAAATAATTCAGACGGACTGAAGTGGAGAAATCCCCTATGTTTTTCAAATTCCGACAGATGCTTTTGGTTTTGAAGGTCCGAAAGTGTGGACATGTCCAGGAAAATAGGATTCAAATGTATGGGAACAGGTGTAATATTACCAATGATTTTTTTTTTTTTTTTTTGGAATGACTTACATTACCGAAGTAATGCATGTGCTAAGAATAACTAATACTAAAATGGAACTTTAGCTTTTGTTTGGCATGACTTCCCGCACATAAAAAAAAAAAAAAAAAGTAAAAATCAATGAACAACCCTTATTGAAATGCAGACACAGCTTCCCCGCATAACTTATCAGAATTTGGACTTGACACAAACAAATGGAGACATCTGAAAAAAATCTGGGACCGTATCAAGAATGCATCCAAAATGATATGTCGGTCTCTGCCGATTTTTACCAGATGTTGCGAATAGAATAAGCTTTGACAATCAACATCCTTAACCAGAAGTTCTTTGTGGAGAGTGCGGTCGTCGCGCACAATTGTTTTGTTCCTTTCGCTAAGTATTTCATTTGATACGATGACAAAATCATTGCTGAAAAGAATTATTGTCTGGAATTTAGGGAGATGGAAACCGTATTTCTTGCTTGTCACAGTCATAAAGCAAAACCCCCGGCCGGTCACGAACTGGGAAAATGTTGCCTCGACTTGCGGGAAGATTTGGGAAGCGTGACTACCTCTCCTGTGATTCGGGGCTCACCCGGGGGGGCTGCTCCGGCTCCCTCCGGGTTCAACGCTTTCACTACTAAATCGTGTCCGAAACAGAGCGCAGACTCCAAAAGGATTGGCAAAACCGGTTTTCATTTTGAAGCAAAGTTGTCCGCCGAAAATAACAAATAGCAGAACTTATCTTCTGAGTTACTTTTAAGTGATCAGTAGAGTAACACACTTATTTTTAAAATCAAGTCATCAATTCAAGGTAATGTGGAAACGCTGCATTTGACACAAATTTGATCCATTCACCAAGCGGTAAATTTGGGACAACATTGTGAAACGTTTTTTGCCAGCGCCATCTCGTTTTCTGCGAGGAATTTTGATCGTTTCAAGTATTTGCCATGAAAAGGGCTCGGGTCTGCGCCGGTGCTGCCCCCGTAGCTTTAATTCCAGTAGTTGTTGATCAGAGTCGAGTGAGCTGCTGAGTTTCAAAATCAGCCGGGCAGACTCAAGCGGGTCAGACAATTGATGCTGGTTTTCTCTCAGAAGTTTTTCGAGAAGGAGATGATTCCGTCCGAAGCACGCCGTGGCTGCTTTGCGGACATCTTTGCTGAGCCTGCATTCCTTTGCTTTTGCCGTTAATTCATTTCTCAGGCCTGTCACCTCGCTTTTATTGGTCTCTCCCTGTTCTCCGGGGGTGGTGTGAGGGGGGGGGGGGCACAACCCCTGTGTGTGCGTGACCGCGGTGAACCCCCCAGGGGTCACGGGAAGGGGCCCTCTGTTTAAACACAGTTGTGCACTCTGCCGGCACCGAGCATTCCTTGGGGCGCAAACAGGTGTTAAATTAGGCAGCCGGTGACGGATTGCCACCGCGGAGAGGAAGAAATATGTTTTGTTGATTCAATTTTTGTTTTTCATCCCCGCCGTCACTACGGAGACGGCGGACACAAAAGGATTATTTTCTGGCCTGACATCCTCCTCGGCACACACACGTTCCCTCCTCCCTCCTCGCGCCACCCGGAGAAGAATGAATCAAAGCCTCGTGTGTTTGCTGCCGCTCCGGGCCGGCGGTCAAAGGCGTGGAAGCCCCCGCCGCGACTCAGACGAGGGCAGGAGGTCCCCGGTGGGTCTCTCGGCCGATAACCGGACGGGACGGGGGCCTCCCGCTGTAATGAAGTGAGCTCGAATGTCACGAGCCCCTGCCTGTCGATGGCGCCCGGTGTCAAGCTGCAGCACACCGCCCCGAAGCCGTTGAACCCCGTGGGAGGTTTGGCCGCCGGCTCGTCTCCTTTGGCAGCCGTTGTGTGAGCGCAGCGCCGTTTCGCACTTATCGCTTCCTCTCACAACACCTCTTCTTTTCCATCTCCCGCTCCGTCGTCTCACCGCAGCGCCGCTATTTTGCCACACGCTCTTTGACCCCGCCGCTGCCGAGCGAGGCTCTTTCGCCGGCGGCTATTTGGTTTAAAAGCAAGTGGCCGGACGTGTGGGGATTTTGTGTGCGTTTGGACACAAAGTGAGAATGTACTTGAGAGCGGGCGAGTGAAAGATACTAAGAGGAAGCGAGGCTCGGTGCCTGGATGCTGCAGAGAAGAGGGCGATGTCTCTGCTGGGTTCTCACGCCGGCTAGTTGGATGGCGCTCTGGGAGCAGAACCCGGACAGCTCGCGAGGTTGGAACATATTCCGATTCTCCTGGAACTTATTCTGTGGCTGGGAAGACAAATAGTGGGCTCTCCTCCCTCCAACACCCCCCAACGCACCCTTTATGTGTCCGAATGGAGGAGAGGGCCGCGTTTGAATGGCAGGCCTGTGAGAGCTCACTCGACTCAGCCCAACAAACCTTCTTTCTTCTGATATTGTGCGCGGACACACACACACACACACACACGCACACATGTCCACAGCGAAATGCCCCATTCTCTGTAACGAATAAAAGGCCCGCTACCGGATTCCCCCAAAAAGTGATTATATTCGACTGCAGATGCAAAGAGAAAACACCTGTCTTTGTTGAAATGCATAACTTTATTCGAGTGGAAAATGAATGGAAATGCCATTCATCCGCCACAAAAAAAAAGAAGGTTTTAGCAAGGAAAAATCTAATATTGACCTTTATAAAAACACAGATGAATAACATTGATAAATAACATGGAAAGAATGACGCGTTTTGTTCATTTTGATTGAACAACTAACTCTATAATGTTTGTCATTTTACGTCGAGGATAAAGAAAAATTATTGTTATAATATCTGTCTACATGTGGTGCCCCACCATTGGTCTTTGATTATCTGTTGCTTCTAAAACGACTGTCACTGCTAACAATTAGCATCTCAAGGGGCGTTTGCATTGTTTACTAGCATTAAGCTAAGCCGACTTTCCTAAAGCAAAGCTATGTAAACGTCAAATGTATTGTAAAAACACTATATACACAATATAAGAGTGACATTTAGGACAACAATTTTAGTGAGCGTAACCAAGTAAGCAAGTTGTTTTTATTGAAAACTTTAAGTTGGGTTTCAATGAAAGGGACAACCGTTTTGGAAAACGTATTTCTTTTTGGTGAAATGCAGGAAAGCCAAAGTTAAAACATGTCAACGTTTGTTGACTTTACATGATTTTGTGTTCGCCAAACATTGTTCCCTGGGTGTGTGGAAAGCTCACGCTCGGATAATGTCATCCCATTCTCTCGATGGCGATGGGAACGACTATCGTTGAATAATAGCAGATGCTGTTGGCTGTATTCTGAAACCCATCGTGACATTCCCGCTATGACGCCACGTGTTGACGAACACGGCAATCGCGGCATTACATGAAATGTGGATCAAGGGATAAGATAATTCTTCGCACCTGCGGCTGCTTGGCGCGAGTGACATCTTGAGCCGGTGTTGTCGAGATTAGAATCATTTGCACTATTTGAAATAAATGTGAATAACAGCGCGCTCAAATCAAACCCAGATTGCAACGCATATCAAGGCCAGCTGAGCTCCGGAGATGTGTTTCTCTGGCGGCAATCAAAGTGATGTGAAAAAAAAAAAAACAAATGTTCCGTAGGGCTCTGCCGCCAAAGGGGCCTTTAATTCTTCTCTCATGTGAAGTTTCTCCGCCGTCGCCTTTCTTGCCAAAATGCGTCGAGCCTACTGGTGCTCATATCCTTTCGGCGATCCTCTTTCGGGAGGTAAGCGCAGGACTGGTCAGCGGCCAGTCGCAGGGCGCCTGCGGACAAGCAGGCAGCCCCTTTCACATTCACGCCTATCGACAAGGGCATGTTTTGGGACTGCGGACCCGGAGAAAACCCCTCACAGGCACCCGAGCCACGCTGGGATTCAAAGGCCACACCTCAGAGCGGTGATTCCCTCACACAAATGTGTTGTACTGAAAAGAAATATGTTGTCAGCTCGACTAGTTCCATTCAAATCTACTCCTATTTTAATTTAACGATGAATTGGTGTGAAAGTTTAAAAAAACAACAACTGTATTTTGAAAACACTGTCCAGTTTTAATAAGTGCTGTGTGAGGTGGACTCCACCAGATGGTAGTCATGCCTAAATTGTGGTGCTCCATCGCCGGCTATCGTGAAATGTCTTGAATTCATGGTAGAAGTGCTCTTCTCGAAGCATATCCAGGTTTGATCACTTTTATTTATCATTTTTTATCATGACCAGAAGCCTTTAAAAGAAACTTCAAATGCCCTACCTGGGAACACGTGATGTTACCAGGTACATCCTGATCAATATTTATATGTCTGTACATTATTTATATGAACGTAAAATCTGTTCAACACCCTGAACAAATCATCTGAGTTACATACAGTAGATGCTTTGGAGATATGTAGACACCTTAGACAAAAAAAAAAAAAAAACGGTCGGTGAACCCCCATCGAGTGGGGGAAACAGAGATGTCACAAAATAGCGGCAAACCTCTACTTTTCTCTCAGACATGTCTTTGGACCGTATAAAAGAAGCTCCTCCCCTCACTGAAACATAGTTCCTTGGCACCAAGATGCCACAAAATGGCCCCAAAGCAAGACTTTTATATGAGATGCAGTTTTGGCCCGATTACCAGTCAGCAAATAGGTGAGTTTTTCAAGTCAAGTGGGATTTAAATAACAGAGGATGCGTCTTCCCCAAAAATCTGTCACCGGGCAAATACGTGGGGGACCGCTTGACGCATGATTTGAAAAGTCCACTTTCCATGTGATATCCCCTTGAAGACATCTTGCGCTGTCCTCTCTCAGCTGTGCAGGTCCACGTGCTCAAAGGGGACAAGGCGGGCGAGTGGTGGAAGTTCACCGTCAACATCATATCGGTCTACAAACAAGGGGAGCATCGCATACGGCGCGGAGACCAGCTGCTGTGGGTGCGCGCCAAGGACGTCGCCTGCAAATGTCCCAAGATCAAACCCGGGAGGAAGTACTTGCTCATGGGCTCGGACGATGACGACTCCCCCGGGCAGAGCGGGGTGGTGGCGGACAAGGGGAGCCTGCTCGTCCCTTGGAAGGACCTGTGGGGACGTCGCCTTCGGAAGTTCCAGCAGCGCGACAAGAGGGGAAAGTGCTAAAGAGGAGAAAAAGAAAAAAAAAAAGGGAGAGGGAGGGAGAAGTGGAGGCCATTCTCCAGTGGGGTGCAATGAAGAAGGGATGACAAACAAAACTGAAAGAATGATTTCTAGAGGGGTGACTTGCCTGCTGCTGCTCTGACTTGGGACAAAAGTTCATGAAAAAAAATGTTGTTGTTTTTTTTTTTGTTTTGGTTTTTTTGTGAAGGAGCTCATTATATGGTCATTCTGTTTGTTTGTTTGCAGGCTTTGCACCGAATGTTCAGGATGAGTTAGATCACAATCCGTCAAAATCCCCTCGTCATCTGTGACGCTATTTTTTTCCAGAAAATGCCCCGAATTCGACGTGAATTGATTTTACCGTGAATTTTTAAAAAATGAGGTGTCCAGCATTTATTAAGCAAAATTGTTGAACGCGTTCGTCGAGGTGGTCAGCTTCTCAAATGCAGACGTTGTCGTGGGCCAGCTCAAAGTAACACGATGTTGTCGTGGTGACCTCTGCGTAAGTGTAAGGTCATTTTGTGTGCATAAATAGACAATAGATAGATGTCGTCACGTCAGTGTAGAATAGACACATCAACCCTGCACTTATTGATTAGTTGAGACTATTTTAACATATGAGATATGTTCATATTTTTTCAAGTGGCACCCAAAAGGGTAAACATTTCCTCTTTTGTGCCATTTCATGCAAAAAAAAAAAATATATATATATATATATA
>NW_017808403.1:2918952-2921438 GCF_001891065.2 Hippocampus comes
CGCGGGGCGCCTGCGGACAAGCAGGCAGCCCCTTTCACATTCACGCCTATCGACAAGGGCATGTTTTGGGACTGCGGACCCGGAGAAAACCCCTCACAGGCACCCGAGCCACGCTGGGATTCAAAGGCCACACCTCAGAGCGGTGATTCCCTCACACAAATGTGTTGTACTGAAAAGAAATATGTTGTCAGCTCGACTAGTTCCATTCAAATCTACTCCTATTTTAATTTAACGATGAATTGGTGTGAAAGTTTAAAAAAACAACAACTGTATTTTGAAAACACTGTCCAGTTTTAATAAGTGCTGTGTGAGGTGGACTCCACCAGATGGTAGTCATGCCTAAATTGTGGTGCTCCATCGCCGGCTATCGTGAAATGTCTTGAATTCATGGTAGAAGTGCTCTTCTCGAAGCATATCCAGGTTTGATCACTTTTATTTATCATTTTTTATCATGACCAGAAGCCTTTAAAAGAAACTTCAAATGCCCTACCTGGGAACACGTGATGTTACCAGGTACATCCTGATCAATATTTATATGTCTGTACATTATTTATATGAACGTAAAATCTGTTCAACACCCTGAACAAATCATCTGAGTTACATACAGTAGATGCTTTGGAGATATGTAGACACCTTAGACAAAAAAAAAAAAAAAACGGTCGGTGAACCCCCATCGAGTGGGGGAAACAGAGATGTCACAAAATAGCGGCAAACCTCTACTTTTCTCTCAGACATGTCTTTGGACCGTATAAAAGAAGCTCCTCCCCTCACTGAAACATAGTTCCTTGGCACCAAGATGCCACAAAATGGCCCCAAAGCAAGACTTTTATATGAGATGCAGTTTTGGCCCGATTACCAGTCAGCAAATAGGTGAGTTTTTCAAGTCAAGTGGGATTTAAATAACAGAGGATGCGTCTTCCCCAAAAATCTGTCACCGGGCAAATACGTGGGGGACCGCTTGACGCATGATTTGAAAAGTCCACTTTCCATGTGATATCCCCTTGAAGACATCTTGCGCTGTCCTCTCTCAGCTGTGCAGGTCCACGTGCTCAAAGGGGACAAGGCGGGCGAGTGGTGGAAGTTCACCGTCAACATCATATCGGTCTACAAACAAGGGGAGCATCGCATACGGCGCGGAGACCAGCTGCTGTGGGTGCGCGCCAAGGACGTCGCCTGCAAATGTCCCAAGATCAAACCCGGGAGGAAGTACTTGCTCATGGGCTCGGACGATGACGACTCCCCCGGGCAGAGCGGGGTGGTGGCGGACAAGGGGAGCCTGCTCGTCCCTTGGAAGGACCTGTGGGGACGTCGCCTTCGGAAGTTCCAGCAGCGCGACAAGAGGGGAAAGTGCTAAAGAGGAGAAAAAGAAAAAAAAAAAGGGAGAGGGAGGGAGAAGTGGAGGCCATTCTCCAGTGGGGTGCAATGAAGAAGGGATGACAAACAAAACTGAAAGAATGATTTCTAGAGGGGTGACTTGCCTGCTGCTGCTCTGACTTGGGACAAAAGTTCATGAAAAAAAATGTTGTTGTTTTTTTTTTTGTTTTGGTTTTTTTGTGAAGGAGCTCATTATATGGTCATTCTGTTTGTTTGTTTGCAGGCTTTGCACCGAATGTTCAGGATGAGTTAGATCACAATCCGTCAAAATCCCCTCGTCATCTGTGACGCTATTTTTTTCCAGAAAATGCCCCGAATTCGACGTGAATTGATTTTACCGTGAATTTTTAAAAAATGAGGTGTCCAGCATTTATTAAGCAAAATTGTTGAACGCGTTCGTCGAGGTGGTCAGCTTCTCAAATGCAGACGTTGTCGTGGGCCAGCTCAAAGTAACACGATGTTGTCGTGGTGACCTCTGCGTAAGTGTAAGGTCATTTTGTGTGCATAAATAGACAATAGATAGATGTCGTCACGTCAGTGTAGAATAGACACATCAACCCTGCACTTATTGATTAGTTGACTATTTTAGAACATATGAGATATGTTCATATTTTTTCAAGTGGCACCCAAAAGGGTAAACATTTCCTCTTGTGTGCCATTTCATGCAAAAAAAAAATATATATATATATATATATACATCTGTATAGTTACATCTATGTGATATTAACTATTGGAAAGTGCCACTTGTACAGATAAATAATCCTTCTTTCCCTGATGAATTGTTAATGAATGTACGCATGGCTTTTCTGGATGAGAACCCAACCATTTAACTTTATTAATACCTAACTTGTTTATTTGTGCTGTCACTCTAAATACACATTACAGTAACTAGATGGTGACATTTTTTATTCTGAGTAAGAAAGGTCATCCCCCCCCCCGGATCTGTAGTGCTGTATATATTCCACTCGACAATTGCTCGAACTCGGTGTTATTTGTTCCCATTTGCTCAGTGGCCGTGCACCGCCACACTCTTTATGCAGTTAATAAAATGTGCGTTACTTTCTATGGATGTACAAAAAAAAAAAAAAAAAACAGTGACCTGCTGAAAACAA
>NW_017808403.1:2923652-2956540 GCF_001891065.2 Hippocampus comes
CGCGGGGCGCCTGCGGACAAGCAGGCAGCCCCTTTCACATTCACGCCTATCGACAAGGGCATGTTTTGGGACTGCGGACCCGGAGAAAACCCCTCACAGGCACCCGAGCCACGCTGGGATTCAAAGGCCACACCTCAGAGCGGTGATTCCCTCACACAAATGTGTTGTACTGAAAAGAAATATGTTGTCAGCTCGACTAGTTCCATTCAAATCTACTCCTATTTTAATTTAACGATGAATTGGTGTGAAAGTTTAAAAAAACAACAACTGTATTTTGAAAACACTGTCCAGTTTTAATAAGTGCTGTGTGAGGTGGACTCCACCAGATGGTAGTCATGCCTAAATTGTGGTGCTCCATCGCCGGCTATCGTGAAATGTCTTGAATTCATGGTAGAAGTGCTCTTCTCGAAGCATATCCAGGTTTGATCACTTTTATTTATCATTTTTTATCATGACCAGAAGCCTTTAAAAGAAACTTCAAATGCCCTACCTGGGAACACGTGATGTTACCAGGTACATCCTGATCAATATTTATATGTCTGTACATTATTTATATGAACGTAAAATCTGTTCAACACCCTGAACAAATCATCTGAGTTACATACAGTAGATGCTTTGGAGATATGTAGACACCTTAGACAAAAAAAAAAAAAAAACGGTCGGTGAACCCCCATCGAGTGGGGGAAACAGAGATGTCACAAAATAGCGGCAAACCTCTACTTTTCTCTCAGACATGTCTTTGGACCGTATAAAAGAAGCTCCTCCCCTCACTGAAACATAGTTCCTTGGCACCAAGATGCCACAAAATGGCCCCAAAGCAAGACTTTTATATGAGATGCAGTTTTGGCCCGATTACCAGTCAGCAAATAGGTGAGTTTTTCAAGTCAAGTGGGATTTAAATAACAGAGGATGCGTCTTCCCCAAAAATCTGTCACCGGGCAAATACGTGGGGGACCGCTTGACGCATGATTTGAAAAGTCCACTTTCCATGTGATATCCCCTTGAAGACATCTTGCGCTGTCCTCTCTCAGCTGTGCAGGTCCACGTGCTCAAAGGGGACAAGGCGGGCGAGTGGTGGAAGTTCACCGTCAACATCATATCGGTCTACAAACAAGGGGAGCATCGCATACGGCGCGGAGACCAGCTGCTGTGGGTGCGCGCCAAGGACGTCGCCTGCAAATGTCCCAAGATCAAACCCGGGAGGAAGTACTTGCTCATGGGCTCGGACGATGACGACTCCCCCGGGCAGAGCGGGGTGGTGGCGGACAAGGGGAGCCTGCTCGTCCCTTGGAAGGACCTGTGGGGACGTCGCCTTCGGAAGTTCCAGCAGCGCGACAAGAGGGGAAAGTGCTAAAGAGGAGAAAAAGAAAAAAAAAAAGGGGTGTGGATACTGTTGTTGTTTATCTGTGACTGTAGCTGGCGGCAGTACAGTATTGAGTTAATTGGTTGCCATGACAAGTTTTTTTTTTTGTTTTGGTTTTTTTGTGAAGGAGCTCATTATATGGTCATTCTGTTTGTTTGTTTGCAGGCTTTGCACCGAATGTTCAGGATGAGTTAGATCACAATCCGTCAAAATCCCCTCGTCATCTGTGACGCTATTTTTTTCCAGAAAATGCCCCGAATTCGACGTGAATTGATTTTACCGTGAATTTTTAAAAAATGAGGTGTCCAGCATTTATTAAGCAAAATTGTTGAACGCGTTCGTCGAGGTGGTCAGCTTCTCAAATGCAGACGTTGTCGTGGGCCAGCTCAAAGTAACACGATGTTGTCGTGGTGACCTCTGCGTAAGTGTAAGGTCATTTTGTGTGCATAAATAGACAATAGATAGATGTCGTCACGTCAGTGTAGAATAGACACATCAACCCTGCACTTATTGATTAGTTGACTATTTTAGAACATATGAGATATGTTCATATTTTTTCAAGTGGCACCCAAAAGGGTAAACATTTCCTCTTGTGTGCCATTTCATGCAAAAAAAAAATTCGTGGTGACCTCTGCGTAAGTGTAAGGTCATTTTGTGTGCATAAATAGACAATAGATAGATGTCGTCACGTCAGTGTAGAATAGACACATCAACCCTGCACTTATTGATTAGTTGACTATTTTAGAACATATGAGATATGTTCATATTTTTTCAAGTGGCACCCAAAAGGGTAAACATTTCCTCTTGTGTGCCATTTCATGCAAAAAAAAAATATATATATATATATATATACATCTGTATAGTTACATCTATGTGATATTAACTATTGGAAAGTGCCACTTGTACAGATAAATAATCCTTCTTTCCCTGATGAATTGTTAATGAATGTACGCATGGCTTTTCTGGATGAGAACCCAACCATTTAACTTTATTAATACCTAACTTGTTTATTTGTGCTGTCACTCTAAATACACATTACAGTAACTAGATGGTGACATTTTTTATTCTGAGTAAGAAAGGTCATCCCCCCCCCCGGATCTGTAGTGCTGTATATATTCCACTCGACAATTGCTCGAACTCGGTGTTATTTGTTCCCATTTGCTCAGTGGCCGTGCACCGCCACACTCTTTATGCAGTTAATAAAATGTGCGTTACTTTCTATGGATGTACAAAAAAAAAAAAAAAAAACAGTGACCTGCTGAAAACAAGAAAGCTTGGTGAATGGCAAATGTGGCGTTTCACTTCAAATACAGTAGTGTCTTTAATAAAAATGAGAATAACTGTGGGTGACTGATGGCTAATCAGTTCCTTGTGATGAATCTTCACGTCGAGCGCATTTGGTGCAGTGGTGACATTTTCACGTGGAGTGATGAAGTCACGCAGATCAAGTTGATCTACAATTTTTCCACCAGGTTGACAATTTCACTGATGTCATATGATGTCAGACACTAATATCGACAAATTACCCCCACCGGTGCTCCTCAGTACCCCGATGCATCGTACTTGATGTATTTGACATTTCAAATATGCTCATCATGTCCCCGCCAAAATAAAAGCCAAGTGGTTTTGCAGAAAGGTACTCCTACCGCACCTCTGCCACCCCCGACCCCCCTTCAAGATCATATCGGAATTCATCATTTTATACAGTGACGATCGGTGGCCGTTGAAAAGATGGTGTTATGTCTTGTAATACTAATGTATTATGTTTATCAAAGGAATATATTTAATGATGTGTGAAACATTGTGGCTTTTTTTTTTTTTACTTTGCATTGATTTATAGATGGCTGTAATGAAAAGTATTGACGTGGTTGCCAGTTGAACAGCCTGATAGCAATGAAAATTAATTCATCAGAAATAAAGCTGTGTAAAAAAAAAAAAAAAAAAATAAGCTCTGCTGATATCCGATTTTTCTTTTGTAGTCCCCTTGCAATAGCAATCCTATGCAACCTTTTGCATTTATTCAATACACATCCAATGATTTTGATTGAAAAGAACACTTTCTGATTGGGCTCTAACATTTTGCTGGCTAAAATATAATAAATACTCACCATGCTTTAATCCATTTTCAGACACGGCTCATTTTTCCATCAGCTACTTTTTGGCAGTCGTTCCATTCCTGGAAGGGTCACGGTGGAGCCGCACCCGATCTCTTTGAGTCAGCGGTGGGGCTACATATTGAATGGTCGGAACAGGGCACACACAGTTTTGACAAACAGATTCACAAATAAATAAAAACATATCTTAGTGAAATTATGAAAAGAACAGACAATGCAAAAACAAGATTTTTATTATCCTCACTCTATATAAGGTAAATAGTGTGAAATCTCACCCTACGGTATGTACTGAAACAGATAACCAATGCCTGGCAATGTCATTGTTCCGTAGTCCACATGTAAAAGTTCAAGGTAAAACCAAACACTAAAAATGAGGATTGGATGCTGACAGGAAACCTCATCCACGTCTGTTTGGTTCAGACACTGAAAAGAGGAAGGAAGTAATGATGGTATCTAACATAAGGGGTGAGGCCCCGAGCGAGCCTAATCTAAGTTGCAGATGTTCCTGAAGATGGGGAGGCAACATCAGTCACTCGATTCATCGGGGGATTTTAAAACAAAATCTTACTTTGTGGACATGTTTCAAATGAGAGTTCATCTGAATTGACGGGGATGCTGAGATGCTCTTCCTGCAAAATACACAAATGGGACCAACCTGTTATATAGTCACCTGTGACGTTGAAGCTGTGTTCTCCATTAACTTTGGGCTCACTGTTACGAGTGGTTGTAAAACATGTCAAACTTGGTAAAAAAAAAAAATGCAGGGAGCATAATAAGGCACTATTGGTTTCAGTGCAACGGTATACTGTTTTAACAAAAAACATTTAGGTGCACCTCCTTATCGTCAGGCATTCACCTGAATCTTAATTGTTCATCTTCTCTGGGACGGAAGCGTTTTTAAAGTAGTCGGACGGACGGGCGGGGATTGAAGGTCGATTATTATAAAAATAAGGGTACCCAGGTTGCGCATGGAGGACGGAGGACGGACTGGCAAAATAGGGTAAAGTGCCAATCTCTGAGGAGTATCTCGTAGACCATGCGAAGCGTTGTACAGGTAGCCAAGATAACTTTTGTTGTAATGGCGCAGGGGTGGGGGGACATATGACAGTACATCCTGGCTTCAGGATGATGCTCATAAAGCGCACAATGGGCCCAGCAGCAGCATCAGTTTGGAACTTTCCAGAATTGCTCCGCTGCCATTGTCTTTCTGTTAACGGCGAGACTACACTTTGGAATTCAAAATAAAAAATAAATCCACTGACTTGGCTGGCTATTGCCCGTGATGTGACACAATGAGGCTATCCCAAGCGGAACGGCCTTCTTGCCCTTTGTGTTCTGTGCTGACAACTGACAGGAAACATGCATACATCGACGGGAGTATTGACTAAAAATGATTTTTTTTTTTTAAATGGCCCCTAATAAAACAAACATGGCAGTAGTACTTTATGTTCTCCTCTAAACACCGAAATATGCAACATAATATACTGCCAGCATAGAGCAGATTCTTTTTTTTTTTTTTTTATGTTTTGACATGTGGTTTCGGAATTGCACAAGCGGCCTTCTCAGATTGTTCTATAATGTGAAGTCATTTCAGTGCATTTTCCAAGGCATTCTGGTGTGAGCGAACAATGTTGAAATGGCTATTAGCGGAGGTTTCATCACACTGGGAGGGAGCAAAGTAATTATTGAGACCTGCCCAAATGAGTTTGGGCACAGAGTTGAGAGGCCTGAGATACTTAAGTGGATTAGCTGTTTGGGAGGAAGAAGGGGGAACACCCGAGAGGATCACAGAGTCTGATTTGCATCATCGGCCTTAAGGGCCACCGTGTCTAATCTGCGCTCACAGGGCCACGCTGCACATCGGGGGAACGTCAAGAAAAGGGACTTCTCTCACAAGCGACGTCTGCTCAACTTTCAGGCCCCGAGCGCATTCGTTCGACTCGGATTTCAGACTTTTCTTTCCTTAAATCCACCTTCTGTTTTGAAATCTCCGACCGTGAGCTCAGATGCTAAACATTATGATGGACATCATTGTAGAATATGAGCAATTTGGCCCAAGTGGGTCAATCAAGTGAGTGAAAAAGAAAAAAAAATGTCTTCCTCAACTCAACTCGACGGCATTTCTAGAGCACTGTATGTATACCAAGCGCTGGCCAAAAAAAATGTATGGTCGATGAAGTGAAGATTCCAAATTGTCCATAAGTGTGGATACTGTTGTTGTTTATCTGTGACTGTAGCTGGCGGCAGTACAGTATTGAGTTAATTGGTTGCCATGACAACAAAAATATAATTGATTTAGGCTTGTTGTTTTGTAAAAGTTCTTTATGTTTCTATGTGAACCTTCACATTTGTTTTTTCTTTAAATGCTTTTAATACTTTATTTGGGATGTTTGTCAAGGATCACTTCCGGGTCACGTGTTGCGAATAGCGAGGACATTAGACAGAGATCGAGGAAGACGAATTGCGAGCAAGAGAAACGATACCGTCTGGTCAACGTCAATTCGGTTTGTCTACTTTCGGTTTAACAAGGCGCACACGGTATGTATCTGTTTTTGCTTATTTTACTTAACGCCTTGTCGAAGAGATTATTATAATGTTGTTTGTTGTTTGATTGACATCCGTGCCACGCTGGCCGTTTTTCCCAAGCCCTCTTTCGCAGTCTTGTGATACAATCGAAGTAGGGTAGTGGGAAGTGAAGAGTGAAGCACCTTTGGGCTCGTAAGGAGGGCTTAAAGAGAAGCCACTTGATATCGGGCGCGCACACGCGCACGCTCGGGGTAAACATTTCCTCTTGTGTGCCATTTCATGCAAAAAAAAAATATATATATATATATATACATCTGTATAGTTACATCTATGTGATATTAACTATTGGAAAGTGCCACTTGTACAGATAAATAATCCTTCTTTCCCTGATGAATTGTTAATGAATGTACGCATGGCTTTTCTGGATGAGAACCCAACCATTTAACTTTATTAATACCTAACTTGTTTATTTGTGCTGTCACTCTAAATACACATTACAGTAACTAGATGGTGACATTTTTTATTCTGAGTAAGAAAGGTCATCCCCCCCCCCGGATCTGTAGTGCTGTATATATTCCACTCGACAATTGCTCGAACTCGGTGTTATTTGTTCCCATTTGCTCAGTGGCCGTGCACCGCCACACTCTTTATGCAGTTAATAAAATGTGCGTTACTTTCTATGGATGTACAAAAAAAAAAAAAAAAAACACAGTGACCTGCTGAAAACAAGAAAGCTTGGTGAATGGCAAATGTGGCGTTTCACTTCAAATACAGTAGTGTCTTTAATAAAAATGAGAATAACTGTGGGTGACTGATGGCTAATCAGTTCCTTGTGATGAATCTTCACGTCGAGCGCATTTGGTGCAGTGGTGACATTTTCACGTGGAGTGATGAAGTCACGCAGATCAAGTTGATCTACAATTTTTCCACCAGGTTGACAATTTCACTGATGTCATATGATGTCAGACACTAATATCGACAAATTACCCCCACCGGTGCTCCTCAGTACCCCGATGCATCGTACTTGATGTATTTGACATTTCAAATATGCTCATCATGTCCCCGCCAAAATAAAAGCCAAGTGGTTTTGCAGAAAGGTACTCCTACCGCACCTCTGCCACCCCCGACCCCCCTTCAAGATCATATCGGAATTCATCATTTTATACAGTGACGATCGGTGGCCGTTGAAAAGATGGTGTTATGTCTTGTAATACTAATGTATTATGTTTATCAAAGGAATATATTTAATGATGTGTGAAACATTGTGGCTTTTTTTTTTTTTACTTTGCATTGATTTATAGATGGCTGTAATGAAAAGTATTGACGTGGTTGCCAGTTGAACAGCCTGATAGCAATGAAAATTAATTCATCAGAAATAAAGCTGTGTAAAAAAAAAAAAAAAAACATAAGCTCTGCTGATATCCGATTTTTCTTTTGTAGTCCCCTTGCAATAGCAATCCTATGCAACCTTTTGCATTTATTCAATACACATCCAATGATTTTGATTGAAAAGAACACTTTCTGATTGGGCTCTAACATTTTGCTGGCTAAAATATAATAAATACTCACCATGCTTTAATCCATTTTCAGACACGGCTCATTTTTCCATCAGCTACTTTTTGGCAGTCGTTCCATTCCTGGAAGGGTCACGGTGGAGCCGCACCCGATCTCTTTGAGTCAGCGGTGGGGCTACATATTGAATGGTCGGAACAGGGCACACACAGTTTTGACAAACAGATTCACAAATAAATAAAAACATATCTTAGTGAAATTATGAAAAGAACAGACAATGCAAAAACAAGATTTTTATTATCCTCACTCTATATAAGGTAAATAGTGTGAAATCTCACCCTACGGTATGTACTGAAACAGATAACCAATGCCTGGCAATGTCATTGTTCCGTAGTCCACATGTAAAAGTTCAAGGTAAAACCAAACACTAAAAATGAGGATTGGATGCTGACAGGAAACCTCATCCACGTCTGTTTGGTTCAGACACTGAAAAGAGGAAGGAAGTAATGATGGTATCTAACATAAGGGGTGAGGCCCCGAGCGAGCCTAATCTAAGTTGCAGATGTTCCTGAAGATGGGGAGGCAACATCAGTCACTCGATTCATCGGGGGATTTTAAAACAAAATCTTACTTTGTGGACATGTTTCAAATGAGAGTTCATCTGAATTGACGGGGATGCTGAGATGCTCTTCCTGCAAAATACACAAATGGGACCAACCTGTTATATAGTCACCTGTGACGTTGAAGCTGTGTTCTCCATTAACTTTGGGCTCACTGTTACGAGTGGTTGTAAAACATGTCAAACTTGGTAAAAAAAAAAAATGCAGGGAGCATAATAAGGCACTATTGGTTTCAGTGCAACGGTATACTGTTTTAACAAAAAACATTTAGGTGCACCTCCTTATCGTCAGGCATTCACCTGAATCTTAATTGTTCATCTTCTCTGGGACGGAAGCGTTTTTAAAGTAGTCGGACGGACGGGCGGGGATTGAAGGTCGATTATTATAAAAATAAGGGTACCCAGGTTGCGCATGGAGGACGGAGGACGGACTGGCAAAATAGGGTAAAGTGCCAATCTCTGAGGAGTATCTCGTAGACCATGCGAAGCGTTGTACAGGTAGCCAAGATAACTTTTGTTGTAATGGCGCAGGGGTGGGGGGACATATGACAGTACATCCTGGCTTCAGGATGATGCTCATAAAGCGCACAATGGGCCCAGCAGCAGCATCAGTTTGGAACTTTCCAGAATTGCTCCGCTGCCATTGTCTTTCTGTTAACGGCGAGACTACACTTTGGAATTCAAAATAAAAAATAAATCCACTGACTTGGCTGGCTATTGCCCGTGATGTGACACAATGAGGCTATCCCAAGCGGAACGGCCTTCTTGCCCTTTGTGTTCTGTGCTGACAACTGACAGGAAACATGCATACATCGACGGGAGTATTGACTAAAAATGATTTTTTTTTTTTAAATGGCCCCTAATAAAACAAACATGGCAGTAGTACTTTATGTTCTCCTCTAAACACCGAAATATGCAACATAATATACTGCCAGCATAGAGCAGATTCTTTTTTTTTTTTTTTTATGTTTTGACATGTGGTTTCGGAATTGCACAAGCGGCCTTCTCAGATTGTTCTATAATGTGAAGTCATTTCAGTGCATTTTCCAAGGCATTCTGGTGTGAGCGAACAATGTTGAAATGGCTATTAGCGGAGGTTTCATCACACTGGGAGGGAGCAAAGTAATTATTGAGACCTGCCCAAATGAGTTTGGGCACAGAGTTGAGAGGCCTGAGATACTTAAGTGGATTAGCTGTTTGGGAGGAAGAAGGGGGAACACCCGAGAGGATCACAGAGTCTGATTTGCATCATCGGCCTTAAGGGCCACCGTGTCTAATCTGCGCTCACAGGGCCACGCTGCACATCGGGGGAACGTCAAGAAAAGGGACTTCTCTCACAAGCGACGTCTGCTCAACTTTCAGGCCCCGAGCGCATTCGTTCGACTCGGATTTCAGACTTTTCTTTCCTTAAATCCACCTTCTGTTTTGAAATCTCCGACCGTGAGCTCAGATGCTAAACATTATGATGGACATCATTGTAGAATATGAGCAATTTGGCCCAAGTGGGTCAATCAAGTGAGTGAAAAAGAAAAAAAAATGTCTTCCTCAACTCAACTCGACGGCATTTCTAGAGCACTGTATGTATGTATACAAAGTGCTGGCCAAAAAAAATGTATGGTCGATGAAGTGAAGATTCCAAATTGTCCATAAATGTGGATACTGTAGTTGTTCATCTGTGACTGTAGCTGGCAGCAGTACAGTATTGAGTTAATTGGTTGCCATGACAACAAAAATATAATTTATTTAGGCTTGTTGTTTTGTAAAAGTTCTTTATGTTTCTATGTGAACCTTCACATTTGTTTTTTCTTTAAATCCTTTTAATACTTTATTTGGGATGTTTGTCAAGGATCACTTCCGGGTCACGTGTTGCGAATAGCGAGGACATTAGACAGAGATCGAGGAAGACGAATTGCGAGCAAGAGAAACGATACCGTTTGGTCAACGTCAATTCGGTTTGTCTACTTTCAGTTTAACAAGGCGCACACGGTATGTATCTGTTTTTGCTTATTTACTTAACGCCTTGTCGAAGAGATTATTATAATGTTGTTTGTTGTTTGATTGACATCCGTGCCATGCTGGCCGTTTTTCCCAAGCCCTCTTTCGCAGTCGTGTGATACAATCGAAGTAGGGTAGTGGGAACTGAAGAGTGAAGCACCTTTGGGCTCGTAAGGAGGGCTTAAAGAGAAGCCACTTGATATCGGGCGCGCACACGCGCACGCTCGGATACATATAGGCGCAATGCACACTCACCAAACTCAATCCACCCTCCGCATTTGACACTCACACCTTTTCGAGTCCACCCCCGCCTCTTCGTTCAATCACCAATTCATTCCCCTCAAACCTTTCCATTTCTCCGTCTGTCTTTCAGTGCAGATGGTTCAAAAGCTGTATTTCTTTCTGGCTTACTAGTTGGGGGCACAAAAGCTCTTCTTATGCATTCTGGAGAAACCCCACGAGAGAGGCCTCCATCCCATCTTGGATACGAGAGTGCACACAGACACTGAGCTTTCCTCTCATTAGCATTTCCATACAGGATTAAGCCACTTGGCTTTTGGATCTCGTGTAGTATATTTTAACCCTCCCCGGCTCCCATGCGCATTCTCTGGCGCTCACTTAAATTGCACGGTGAGACAAGAGGCTCATAAAATCGTTCTTTTTCATCTCCATCCTCGCACACGATCACGTTGAGGCCAGCCTGAACGGGATCTCATTGTCGAATGCGGCCTCTTGGTATCTCGCTGCCTCGTTGCAACCTGCACAATACAACGTGGAATGCTATTTGACATTTTTTTTCTTTTGTAAACATTCCTCGGGGTCGGGGTTGTTTATTGCTTTGAACCAATCTTTCATTTGAACAAAATACGACCAACGACGGTGAAACTGCAGAAGCCGAATCGTGTCGGGCTGCCTGATCGGCGCTCCCATTGGAAAGCGTTCGTCGTGAAGGCTCATCATAAATAAACTTTATGCACTCTGCAGATGTTATTTTAGGCAACGTTGTAACGTTCTGAGCTGTCATTCTGTATAAACAGTGTAAAATGAAACTAATATAAATCAAAGGTACTCCTTTGAAGACACCCCATAGAATCATCATGTCGATAATGCAAGTCTGGGCACTTGTTCAACGGATTTATGTCGTCAAATTAATGCCGTTGTTTGGAACGTCATGAATATCCAGAGCAATTCTGACGCCGTACAGTCCCGTTACTGGTTCGACGGTCATGATGGCACTTTTTTTTCCCCCCCTCAGAAAAAAAGGCAAAACATGGGTGTTGAAGTCAGCCTTTAAATCCACACACTAGCTTACCGAAGTCAAAGTAAAGAAATGCAGTAAGTACAAAAATAAAAAAGTTAAAATGACAATTTCTGGCAATTTCACACAATGCACATTTTGATAATTTGACACAAAGGATTTTTTTTTTAACTTTCATCGTATAGCTGCTGATTAGGGGGGAAAAAATTGTTGGCCGTCAAAATGACTTGTTCCAATTGCTTTGGTAATGCTGCGAACAGACTCACAAAAGAAAAAAAAAACCTCTTTAGCTAATTAGAACAACCGAGTGAGGAAAAAAAATACAGTGTGTGTTTTTCAGATTAGGCAGTTATTTCTTGAATGCCAGAAGCTGGTGGCTGGCACGAAACGCAACACATTTGCCACAAATCGTTCTTTGGACCGACAACATCAAAAATGATCTTCAAATTGGTGCCTTACAAGTCCCCCGAGATCGACGTCAAAAGCCATCCGCAGCTGACCTTCCTTTGAAGTCTATTCTGCAAAAATAATGAGCCTATTTTGACAAAGTCAGGCGTAGAAAGTATGGCTTTGTGTTTTCAAACGTGGCGAGAAAACTATTGACTGCGGGTCACGCGCAGATACCTGAAGCATTGTAGCAGAGTGCGTTGTGACTTCCAAATGCTGCCGTTGCACGACAGTGACTTAAATTTAGCAAGTTTCCAGAAATATTCTTCCCGTTCAAATATCCGCGAGTGCATGTGATGATGTTTTTCCCTCTGAATCAATGACAAAAGATGGGAAAAGGAAAAAAAAAAGGCCGTGGAATTTTCCTCCTAAATGCTTGGCTCTCCTCTCACCTTGCCGCCTTTCTTCCACCCAGTCCTCATTGGGATACATTCATATCTGAAATGCTCACGGACAAAAACAAACTCCAGAGTGACTTCAGGGTCTGGGATCTTCAAATAAACCCAGCCCCGGGTGTCATGGGGACCAGGAAGCGGAATTAACTGCTATATTAGCTGACCTTCATCTTGTTTGTCGCATCGTGGCTGGCTGGGCCCGAGGCTGGCCTGTAACCACGGTCTCCCGGCCCAACAATGTGGGCATTTCCCTGAGCAGAAAAAACACACACACACACACATAGAGGCTTGGGAGTTTACTGAGCAAACAAGAAGAACGGTGCCAAACACTTCTCGCTCCCACATTTCACAATCACTTTTTCTATTGCCATTTTTCCTCCCCCCCCCACCGACCACCACCACCACCACCCGCCTCTTTGCCCTTGCTCGTCCATGGAGCTCTGAGAAGCTCGCAGGCAGTTCTGGGTCGAGTGTGAGACAGACGTTGTAGGAAAACAAAGCACTGACCTATGTTGAGATTTAGTGTTCGGAAAAAAAGGGAAAAAAAAGCATTCACGCTGCTGTCAGTGCGTCTATAACTCTTGAGAATCTTGGCAAATTTTAAACCCGTATCTCAAGAATCAATTACGGACTGGTGAAGGCATCCTAAAATATATGTTAGCAATTCACTGAACCGCTAACGTCTTCGGGTTTGGGAGTTTGAGATGAAGTGACAAGGGAATGTCAGCAAAATATCACGTCCCAGTGGGTGATGAGGATGCAGTTGGGTCATTGTGTCTCACAGAAGGCGCTTGCAATTCATCCTACCAAACTTCAAAGCGTTAAGGCGTTCAAAGGCTTACTATCGACATGAGGATCGATCGTGTCTCTGTTCGACTCGGCTTCACAGGAGGATGATTTAAGTCAGCGTGTCGGCCACAACCAAATCGATGTAAAGATTAGCTTCGGGATATCACAAACACACCTTTCGAGGTGCCTGGAAAAACATCACATCATCTTCCTGGACTCTTGTTTTCATTTTTAAAAATGTATGTTGTTCCTCCACTTTTCTGAAAACAAAAATTGTTTAATTATTCATGATTTGAGGGAAACGTATAATACAATGAGAAAAAATTCACAGCGGGGTTAACTTGACGATAGCAGATGTCGAAGAACGACTCCGTGGACACACGCAAGTTTCGCACCAACTGTTGAGTGGTGAACTCCGACACAATTGCTATGCTAAGTGACCGAGCAGATGCTAACTGCGAATTATTATTATTATAATTATTATTATTATTATTATTAATGGCGCATGCGCTCCGAGTCATCTTTGACGTAATAGTGACGTTTGGATGCTTTAAGATGACGTGGCTCCTCATTGGCTCTTTGCCGGTGGAAAACTAAACACTTTCTTCGTAAGAACTAGTGAAGCACCAACAAGTTTGTGGTGGTGGAAAAGGGCTAAGAATAGTGATGCCTGCATTCTTTAAATTCATCAGACCCGCTCTGCTACATCACTTTTTGTGGCTCATCAAAGGGGAAAAAAAGGGATGCCTTCTTGTCTTGTCATTGCTGTTTCTTGTTGAATACGTTTGTTCTTGTCGTCGTGTCAGAAAGTCTGTCATCAGATCATTCATTTTGAACAACTTTCAAATCCCCTTTTACATCAATTGAAGAATAGACGGATGCTTCATTTGCGTGCCAGAATTTTCCGTGACATCTAATTTAACAATTAATAGAAGAATCAGATGCAGGGGAAAGTGTGTTTTTTTTTTCTCTCCTCACATTGAGATTTCATCATCTTTTCCCATCACTCCTTCATAAATTCAGTGTTGTGAATAACTGGCCAAGACAGGAACAACCAATCATTGGCATTTCATTCGTCGTCTGCGTCCAGGAAAAGAAACCTCGAGCCCAACTCTTTGTTCATCCCAGTCATGTTTGGGATTCCTGAAGAATGTGTGCTGAACTTCTTCCATTTGGGCAACAGCGTATTTTACGTGATGAAAGACTGCGGCCTAACCTGTGTGAAAAAACATGGGAACAACTTTAGAAGTCCTCACAGATCTTTTGCTGAAGGATGCTTCAAAGATTCTAAATAGGTTTGATCGTCAGGGGAGAATGGGGCCACTGTTATTCTCAAATAATGCTGTAGACAATCATTTGGATTTAAAAAAAAAAAAAAACAGAAAAATATCAAGCGGCGTGAATAAAGACGTAAGATCGCAGAGGTCAGGAGCGCATCAATAATACAGTAAATCACAGGCGCTGCAGCCTGTTCACGATTTTTACCGGTGGAGCTGGAATAGATCATACGGACGCCTGTTGAGTGCAAAGCCCGAGAAGGCGTGCCAATCATCCCTATGAGGCTAGTCGGATGTGTCAAACGTGGACATGTGCGTGCACATGCTGGAAATTAAAGCATTCCTGCCCGTTAAAAACCAAGTCGCAATGGCGTGTGCACGTGTGTGTACTGTATGCGCACGGATGGTGTATGTCTGTGTGCACGTGTGTGTACGCGTGTGTGTACTGTATGCGCACGGATGGTGTATGTCTGGCATGCGTGTGAAGTCTGACTACATTCCCGTCTCGTGTCTCTGTGGGAGGTGTTGTGAAAAACGTAGCGGACACCCTCGTTTCTCGCATCTGGCGCTCAGACGCGCAAGCGAACACATGGGCCCGTTCGTTCCGCCTGCGAGTGGACTCCCGCCTCATCCATTCCGGTGCGATCGCGCTGGGGCCCGAGCCGGCTCTCCCCGGGGATCCAGAACCACCCAGGCACCAGAACAAATAGCTCAGCGCTTACACATGCGTCTTTATGCCGGGTGATTCCTTATCCTGTTTTCAGAACTTCAAAGTATTACTCTCAGACAATTAATTTCACCGTTGGCTTCCTCGTTTCCATCCCGCCACGTAGTCCGAGTGAGGCATAAAGCGTTTCACTGATGTGGGCGTCTAGGTGTGCTTTGAAGCAGTAGAGCGCATTGAAAGTGTCCAAATGTGCTCCATAAAACCAAAAAAAAAAAACCATAGTCTGACGTGAATCTCATGACTGATCATGCAATGACAGAATCGGGTGCCTTTGAAACGGACAGCTGCAAATTGAGCTAAAAAGGAGTAATCAGACAGGTTGCTGTTGTGCGATGTGAGCAATCGCTGATCGGGCAGCCGCTGTGGTCGCTCGCATGCTGATTCAAGTCACAGAACGAGAACAACAACCTTGAGCCGCTTCCCCGGCCTGCTGTCGCCATCCCTTTTCACAGAACCGACACGGCAGGAAAACACTAATCATGTCATCGCCGTTCCGTATGGAAGCAGGAGCTCTCTTTAGTGAGAAAGCAGCTTGCAATTAGACTGTCCTCACCGTGGTGGGGCTGGCCGGTGCGATGGAGGAGCCGATTCGTTTAGACTCGGTCCCTTTTGCACTGCCGTGCAGCATTGCAAGCCCGTTTTTTTTTCATAAAGCAGCAGGATGGAGTCAAGGCATTTTCTTTTTTTAATACGGTGCATTTCATACACCAAGTAACTCGATGCGCTTCACGTAATTAGAAACACAACGTTTAAAAGTATTTACAACCCAAATAGTTGAAGACATTTAAAAGCAAAGGAAAGAAATAAAAGTAGCTAACTAAAATTATGAAAGCAAGAACATGATTTTGGAAAACATCATTTAAAAAAAAATCCTTCCTGATGGGAAATTGAGCATAGCTTTACACCTGCATTTAAAAACATTGACCCTTGGGACTGACTTCGCTTCTGTCGGCAGCTTATTCCATTTGCGTGCAGCATAACAGCTAAATGCTGCTTCCCCGTGTGTGCTTTGAACTCAATTCTTTCATGTAATCAGGACTTAAATCATTCATCAATTTACAGACTGGTAGGCGAATTTTAAAATCCATTCTACAGCTGACCGGGAGCCAGCGTAAACCTCTTAGAACTGGAGTAATTTATTCTTATCTCTTTGTTCTGCTCAGAACCCGAGCTGCAGTGTTCCGAATGAGCGGGAGCTGTTTTAATGGTCTTTTGAGGGAGACCAAAAATCAAGTCTTCTGGGGATAAAAAGCATGGATGATGTTCTCCTTGTCTGTTCAGAGCATGCAACCCTTCAATCTAGATATGTCCCCCCCCCCTCCCCCCCACAAGCTGGTAAAAGGCCGTTTGAGTGATTGATTTGATAGGACTGCTGAAAGTCAGATCCGAATCAATCGGCACCCCAAGATGTCTGACTTGAGACAGTGACTGCCACTGTTTTCTAACAGCCGCCCCGTTTTTGTTTTGGTTCATTTGAGTCAGTGTTGAATCTTATCCAATTTAGTACTTCAACAAGCGCCCTTTCTGCACTGTGATGAGGTCAGAAACCTGATTGTTAACATAAAGTGACAGGACCTGAGTATGGCACCAGTTCACTTGACATCAATGCTCTACAAAATGTCACAGTAAATAATTTTTTTTTTTTTTATTCACACAGTCCCATCCCACAATGCCAAGATCATTGAAACACTGACAAACAAGATGAACTCATCGAGCTCTCCATTCCTTCTGAGAATCCCTTGAGACTTTCAATTTGCCACGCCTGACCGCCTGACCTGCTGTTGAACACATTACCTTGCGGAGGTGCTCGCGGGGGAAGATAAAGCCGCCGTCGGGGTTACTTCATCTTCTTGTTTTTGGCAGCGCATGCCTGTATGCGGCTATCAGTTTTGAAGCACCTTCAGACTTGGTGACATCCACTTGTGCGTGTGGAATGCGCAGCTTTGCACGGGTGACATGGAACATGTATCAAGTGTTCCGAGCCTTCACCCTTCCTTCTCGTAAATGCCACATAAGGATATCCTGCACCTTGGTAGGTAGGTTTTGGGGGTTGTGGGGGGCTGTGCCCAATACCTCTGGAAAGATTTTCAGCCCCACTTTTTACATAAATGTTTGCGCCATTGTGGGAGTGAAAACAGCCAACTTCATTCATTCCTGACCATTCGAAGCGGCTTCTTGCTTTCCCTTTAAAATCCAGTGCAGGAGTGGCATGTGGTCTACATGGCAGAAGCGTAAAAATCTCACGGGAGTTCTTCACTCACTGCAAAGTGGGCACTTGGAGACAACCTTATACTCCCAATCGTGCGTCTGTGTATGTGATGATCATCTTGAGCTTTGCAAACAGGGAAAAAATAAAATAAAAAATCAGATGCAGCCAGATCGCTTGAGGTTACTCTTGCACGGTGATGTTTCTTGGCCAGGAATTGTCAGATCCTCAGAGTACACGGAGCAGGCGTGTTGAATTAATTTGTTTTGGAATATTTTTGTGTTTCAGAGCTGTCAGAGCAAAAATAATGTTCTTGAATTTGAATGATTCTTTTGCTAAAACAGCTGCTACTATATCATGTCACGTTTTTTGTGGCGTTATTACAAAAGGTGAAAGAAATCCTTGCACTCTTGTTCGAATGCAGTCGAGCGTCATAATCCCCTGTGACATTTTAACATGTCCTTATTCTTTTTGTTTTGTTTTGTTATTATTTTATTTGATAAAACCGGAATATTTGTTTAAACCAAACCCTTGCTACATATTTATTGGGTGATCCACTGTGTGTAATCATTCAGACTGCTTTCAAGTGCGATGGCGTGAAGATTAGAAGTTCATCCAATTATTTTTCCCCAAAGGATTTTTTTCCGCCCGAAGGTGGCTACGCTGCAGCTGGACTGTCTGCCGCATTCAATGAAAACTAAAAGGCCTAAATCCAAAGACACCACTGTTTATCATCTAGAATTTTCTTTTCTTTTTTTATTTCAATAACTAATAGACAATGAAGGTTCTGCGGAAGGTTTTGAACAGGAGCTTTCCAGACAGGAAATCTTAGATAATTGAGGCGTGAAAGATAACTGCTGTGGCTCAAAAAGACCCCACACTGTGTCTGATTGTTCTCATTCAAACTTTGCAAATAAGACCTGAATGACGCAAATTAAAAATTCAGTAAGTTTGGGGGGGGGGTTGCCTTTAAAAAAATGTGCTTTTAATAAATCTCAGATTTTTTTTCAGTTAGGTCCATATTCACAATTGATTCATAAATAGTTATGTTTGAACTCTATGCTACTTTTTATTGAAAATAAAGGCCAGGATGAAATTTAAAATATAATCTTAAATATAATTATCTGAATCAGCTATGTACAATTCTCTGCCAAGAGACACTACAAACTACACCCTAAATTTGAAAGATGTTGGCCTGACTCGACCATTTGGCAGGGTTTGTGTTTGTCACTTTTGCGGTTTAACTTAATGATGTATGCCAGATAAAACTCAGCGGTCAACAAAATATGTCGCAATCCATGACAAACCACTGCTGCGTCGAAAGCGCCACAAATCTCTCCAACATTTTAAGTCGGGGCTTCCACTCACACATATGTTACGAGAGAGGCCATTTTCTAACAAATACTGCCCCCTGCAGGACAAATCTTAGGTGGCTCCACGAGGGGGATTCTCTTGTTAAAATGAACGTCCCATCGAACACACGGTCTGAAAGGCGTTATTAATGGCAGTTTTGAGCTTTTTAAGTTCTGCATAAATCATTTCTCAAAGATGCCAACGCAGATGTGAGCTGCACAGCGAATGTAAAGACTCTTTCATCGACAGAGCCATTTCTAAAGACAGAATCATTGCTCCGTCATTGTCATTTATCGTCCCTGCAAAGTTGAGGGTGCATAGTTCCGACTGTGTCTTCAGGCACACAACTGGGTGGTCTTCCGATCCCAAAGTGACCCCTGGTTAAGACCTTTGTTCAGAGTGCCGCTGCTCCAACATGAGCCCCACTTTTGTTGTTGTGACAGGGGCCACTGATTCACGACACATTATGTACAACACAAAGGAAGAAGCAGATGGTCTTTTTTTTCTTTTTTTTAAAGCATGGCAGGACTTTAACGATGTCACATCAAATGTTTCTATGGTTACATTATGGCTTTAGAGCCCAAATACCCTGTCGAATATGACAACGATTAAAAGGGAAAATGAATACCTCCGTGACAGTATCGAAAAAGCATTTAAAACATGTTTCGTCAGACACACACACACATATCTTTGTAGTTCACTGTGTTATTTTCTTTTATTCTGCAATTGGTGTACTCCAGAATTACACTGTTTGAAATGAATGGAAAAAAAAATCTGTTAATGAATGTAGAATTAGACTATAATTATCTTTGTTGCCAGTACCAGTGCTTTAAAACTGGCGATTTAAAAGCAATGATAAAATGGTTGTCAGTCCGCGAACAACATGTACTTGTCTCAACTGGTCCTTGACACAAAAAAAGGTTGGGGATCGCTGTCTTAACAAGTAATAACGAAATAAACAGTAATGTGATAAATAGCTGGACTGTATAGGCTGGTCTTTTTTTTCTGACGCCAACCCTCACCCTCCCACCCTAACACACACACAGACACAACATAGATAATGGTAAAATAGTATTCTTGCGCTAGTTAAACAAGTTTAAAAAAAGTCATTGAGATGATATCTCTCTTTTCCAAGAGTGGGCTAAAAATAATCAAATAATAAATAAAGTGTTAAACTGAAATTTTACCAGAAGAGGGAGCCATTCTATTATGTATGTAAGAAGATGTTTATACTGTTGGAAGTTACCGCAATAAAGAGAGCTTAGTCTGAGGTTATATTAGAGAGAGTAATGCATATGTAATTTCAGTATTTAAAATGATTTTGGATTTTAAAAGGGCAGCATTAGCCACATTCTATGTCTGGATCTCACTTGTGGAATTTGCCTGCTCTCGACCATTGTGCTTGTGTTGATTTCCTTGCCCGGCGATTGGCTGGTGACCAGTCCAGGATCTATCCTGCCTGTCACCCAATGTCTGCTGGGATAGGCTCCAACTCACCTGCAACCCTAATGAGGCCAATCGCTATAGAAAATGGTTGGATGGAAGCACTTGAAACAACAAGCACATTTTCATGAGTGAAATTCTGGCAATGAGTGGTCCTTACCGTGCTGTTCGGAGCACTTTATGCTTCGCTGAAAAGAAATTTGCACTTCAATAAATGTGACATTCCACACCTCTTTATTTATAGACCAGATCAACAACTGTCGTCATCTGTCATTTAAAAGTGCATGTTTCGATGTATTTAAATGCACAAATAGGAGCAGCGTGAAACTTTTTCCAGTCAAGAATAGTGGTCACAATTCAGCAGGCACTGTATATTTTCATGACTGACAGCTGTTGCCAGCAACCACCATGGAGAAGAATTGTTTGGGGACAGAGGGGGGGGGGGGGTTGTGCTGATGTCCACAGTCTGGAGGTACCGTAGTGACAGTTGTCTGATGTGTGCGGTTGAGGAAATGCTTGTCTATTATAGTCTGTTCAGGTGTTTTTCATGGGGGGGGCCAGGGGCTCTTGCCCGGCGCTCACTAGGTGCATGAATCCGTGAGAAAGCATAAACCCTGTGCCAACTGCATTCAGATGAAAGACACTGAAAAGATGTGAGTTATTGCCAGCTCAGATGGGGCCTACATAATCTCGGACCTGGTAGAAGCCAGATTTCGCCCACTCTGCTCCTTCTGTTTCCTTTTCTCCAAAGAGATTCCCAGCAAAGGTTAAATTGTTTGTGATTTTTTAAAAAAATGCATGAAACACTAGAATTCAATAAGCAGAGCTGTAAAGGATGGAGATATACTGTACTCACATGGATTTCCTCTTCTGACAGTCTCTGGGAGGTGCTTTATAGACAGAGGCTCTACTAATCTAAATATGATGAGATGGTCGGAGCAAAACAACATGAATTGTTTGTTCAGCTGTAAGAGTGGCTGTTCCCTAGGTTATGAGTCAGTCCGGCAGATGTTCTCTGTTGCCATCGTAGTCTCAGAAGATGACATATTCCTCTCTGCAAAGACCTGTCTTTGTCTGTCATCGCAGAGAGATTATGTCACCAATTGTAAACATGTCATTACTCAACTTTCTGCCCACATCAGGGGAACAATGATCTCATTGCATGACGTTCCAGCCTTTGTATCTCGACGTTGTATAAGAAGCTTCTCGCGTCGACGTCAATAAAATCCACATATACAAGGGAATAATAAGCAATTTGTAATTTAATATTGATAGGGAATTAGACCCCCAACCCCCCAAAAAAAAGAAAAAAAAAGAAGAATGAGCAAATGTTGAACTGGCATTCAAAAGCACAGGTCAGATTAACATGTGCATTGAACATTGTGCTTTGAGGTGATTAAAGCTGCCACAGCTTTGAAATGCCCACAGGGTCATTACTGCGCTTGATGGGAGACTGAATGTGTTATCTGTGCCAGTCTATTGTCGGAAAATGATGAAAATACTTGGCAGTTTCATCACATCGCTCTCTTATCATTGGCGGCTGTGAGAAAAAGATGCATGGGATGTCAGCAAAGAACTTGCGTGGGTTATGTGTTTGGTATTAAGAAAGAGGATAAGACTGGAGAACTGCTTAAGAGTGAGTATTGTATATTTAGTGCAATTATATGTTCTGTTTGGAACAAAAAAAAAATATGTTTGACCGCTTATTTATTTATTTCATTGGGACAGCGCACATTAATCAATACAAGAATAAACTGTAAATGCGCTGGACTTAGCGGAAATGCTAGTTTTTAGCCGTAGTCCCACACGGTTGCCATCACCGGGGCTGCTCTGAACGGAAATAACATCTTGACGTGACGTATTTCTCACATGAATAGCATTTTTCTGTGCGGAGGAGAACTTTTGCTCCCTGCTGCAAGAAAATCTAGTAGGAGTGTTTGCCGGACAGCCCCGAGTCCTTAAATGTGGCTCATTTACTTCATGCCAAAGGAATGATGGTTATAATCCAGGACACTGTAATCTATGATAAATGCATTCCAAAGGATCTGCTACTCCAAAATGCATCCTTCATTGGAGTAGGAAAAAAAAAAAAAAGCACATGAAGTATCTGAAACGAGTGTGGCATTAAGATAGTCTGACTCATATAATATAATCAGAGGTACCATCAGGGATTTGGGGCGCCATGAAAAAAATATCTCACTTTCGGCCTCTGCAAACCAGTTGCCATAAATTGAAACTACTTTTCATGACATGTCCCAGAACAACCTGGCCCTCCTTTACCCTGGCCTCGATTGCTTCTCCATTACAGTACGCACCAAATCAATTGTGGTCGGCCAGCCAGAGCACAGTGACACCCTGCTCAGTCGGCGTTCTAGAATCAGGTGCGAAGAGGTTCTGAGGAACGGTTCCATTGTAACCGCAGAGCCCCGAAAAAGTGTCATGGAAAAGCCACCGCACGTGGCGGAATCAGGCCGTTTCGGGGTGGAACCGGTACGATAGAAAAAGGGGCTTGTGCCGGTCAGGCTCCAAATGCACGACAGCAAATTGACACCTCGTCGGTCACACCTCCTGTCTGTGATGTGTGCGGGTCTCGCTGTCTAGGGGTATCGGTGGCTGGCGGACAAGCGGACAGACAGGTGCCAAGGTCATCTGGGATGACGGCGTTCAGTTAAATCGCGGGCGTGGGCCGACGAATACCAGAAAGCCCAAGTGCAAACATTTTTAATGGATTGTAATCTCTCTGGCTCTTGAGGGTGAACTGTTAAAGCAGAGCCTGGTTGTGATGTCATCAAAGATGAAATTGCAAAGGAACAAAGCAACATATCGGTTGAAAGATCAAAGCCACGTTTATGATTCCAACTCGAACGGTAGCTCAAGTTGGAGAGTTTCTGTGGGGAGTGTTCAAGCCATTACAAGCTCTGGTATGAATTGTCCTTACACTCTTAGAAGTTAAGTTTCCAAAAGGGTTCTTCTTGAAGGGCAGAGTTTTGTTCTTGTGAAAAACTCTTTTCTCGAAAAAAAAAAGGATTTTTCAAGGGTTCTCTGGAAGACTAATGGTTCCTGTAAGAACCATTTCAATATTTGGAAGGAGCTATATGGTTCTTGTCTGCGCCTTTACTTCTAAGAGTGTAAACACATACGATGGATGGCGTTACCGTCGTTGATCACATTTGAATAACCCCATTTAAAACTACAACGCATGGACCCCAAATAGACGTCATTTCCGCTTGTTACATTGTGTTTTCCCTCTCACGCTAAAAGTGTGCTTATTCGGTGAGAAAAGAGATAACATTTGGTGGGGTGCGCGTTTACATGGCCTATAATAACTAAAATACTGCCAATATTCAGGTTTTTAAAGGGTTATCGACTGCATGTAAACTTAGTCACGGTCTCATTTTTTAATGAAGACTTAGGCCTACTATATGATTGTATTGTAATGTTGGCCGCGATGGTGGCACATCGTGTAAAGTATTTTTTTAAAGCGATATTTGGTGTAAAACGGTTGAAAGCCACCGAATTACCAACACGCGATAGAATTCTTGATATTGAGCACATTCTATAGCCGGACTGTACTTCCGAGTCTAATGAATTGTCAAGTGGGTGTATGCGCTCCGTGCGCGGGGGGGGGGACTAGGAGGAGGCACGCCGTCCGTCCCACAATCACAAGCCTTTCCCCGGCGAAATGCAACGAGACTGGAAAAGGCGGGGAGAGCGAAGCCGTTGAGAGGGCTCCTGTCGCGCTCTCGTGCCGGCGGGGACGTGTGACGCTCCACGTGATAAAAGAGCGCCTTCAGTTCAGTTCGGCGGCCGGGATGGACGTGGAAGGTGGCGTGCCGGGTGGGCGGACGAGGAGAACAGGGCGCTGCTGTGATGGCGATGGTGTCACCTCTGGGCGCGCTTCCATGTGCTTCGTGGGAAGGGGGGGACTGTACTGGAGGAGAAGAAGTGGCACGCGGGCGACGGAATCGACGAGACTATGATGAAGAGTGCGAGACCGGACCCAAGGGGGAGTAGCGTAGGCGCCGTCATGGACGAGAAGCAGGAAATGCCCTCGTCGAAGGAGGACAAGCGTAAAGAGAAGAAGCCGAAATCCGCCAGGCTTTTTCGGAAGAAATCACTCAAGTCCGTGGGGAGTTTTATGAACAGAATCATCAAAACTCTGGGCACTTTCACCCACTTTGCGGACGCGCAGGACGCGGAGGACGACGATGGGGGATTTGGGAACGGCACACCTTGCACCCTCGGCGCCAGCTCGGGCATTGCCAAAGAGGATGTACAGGTGCCTAGGCTGGTCAAGAACCCTCCTCTTGGCAGGGACAAACTACTTTACCAGTACGGGGACAAAACGCCGGGCGTTCTGGGCTTGAAAAACCACGGCAACACGTGCTTCATGAACGCCGTGGTCCAGTGTCTGAGCAATACCGACCTGCTGGCCGAGTACTTGGGACTGGAGAGGTACAAGTTGGACCTGAGTGACACCGCGGTCGACGGGACTTCGAGGAGCGCGGAGACTCGCGTCGCTAACGGAGAGGTCACGGAGCACTTGGCCTCACTTGTTCGGGCTCTGTGGACTTTGGAATACACCCCGCAGCTGTCTGTCGACTTCAAGGTACGCGTTCTGCATCCTTGCGGTACAAAGCAATGCTTCCCAACCAGGGTGCCCGTGGCACCGTAACTGATAGCTTGTCACACGTGCCACCGAAAATGATCCAATTTCACTTAAGTGTTCTGGAAATACTTTATTGACCACGAATAATTTGTCACCTCATCTACGAGTCCGCTTGGTGAAAGGTCACTTCAAACATTTAATCTTTGAACTGTAACAACTTACAAGAAGGAGTATGTAGGAATGGAGAAGGATATTTTGATTTGAAGTTGTGATTGTAGCATTGCTACTGTGTTCTATAAAGCGCCGTGGCCCATCTGTGGCTGTTGCGAAAGCGCTGCGTCAATAAAGTTGAATTGCGTTAACCTATGTATCCACATTTTGTGGCATTTATGTTTGGCAGTGTGCTTGGCGTTTTTTCTTCCCCTGAATGGAGGTAGATTATGTGCTTTGGCTCAATAAAGTTGGGAAACAACATTGCAGTGATTTTCCAACCTTTCTTGAGCCAAGACTCAACCAAGAAAAATCTCACAGCATACCATCAAACAATGTCACGAAAAGTGGACACGCTTGTTCATCGTCATACAGTGAAAGACTGTGTGGCATACATTTATGATGTATTAAACCGTTCTGCCTGTCATTATATGGCGCTGGCATAGATGGATGAACAAATATACATTCTTTTCCAATTTAAGGACAACTTCTCGTACGTCTGAAGACCTCTCACTGCACACTCCTGTGATATAGCTGTTCGCAATAGTTGGTAATGACCGAGAAAGGGAAGTACACACTGAGTAAAAATACTCACTCCTGTACTGAAGAACTTGTGCAGATAACTCCGGTATAAAGACTAATTCAACTTCTTTACACTAAAGTACAATCATGAAAGCAAAAGCACAAACTCTCATATGTACTCGAGTACAAATTCCACATTGATCTCATTTCTTCCCACCTCATGATGTGGTCAGACAAAGTATTATAAGAATTCTCATTTATTCATCCCCTTGTGGAAAATGGATTTTGAAAGGTTTTGGTAGGTCTGTGTGGAAGGGATTGTTTTGACAATATTGTGTTCAACAACAACAACAAAAAAAGAGTTTTATTTCATCATTGCTTTGTACACCCTTAAGAGACCAACATATGGATAGATTGTACCTGGAAGGACGGAAATAGGCTCTCGTTGGCCCTCAATTCCTGAAAGCGTGCTTCATTTTGTCATAAATTCCGACTTGCTCAGAGCACACAAAATCACAAACTGCATGACCTCGGTGGTGTTCTGCGAGCTGATAAGAAGGCTTCTGTTTAGTGTCACTGGGCCCCCGGGGGTCATCGGGTGCTCCGTTCAAGTGACCCACCCCCACCCCCCATAGCATCTCAGCATTGTACTAACAATAGTCTGGTCTGCAAATAAAGAGATAAAAGGTGCAGGTAAGCTTAGGAAAGGGTTGACTCGTGATGATCAGGTGCTGTGACAGAGTCCTATGAGAAGATCCTCAGGCTCCTCCGTTCACTGGCCATGCTTAACGTGGCGGGGGTGGGGGGAGGGGGGGTTATGTTTACTGGAACACGTTAGGCTTGATTGATTCCCATGACTTTCCTCACACTTGAATATATTGGAGTGAGGAAGGCAAAGCTGTAATGCGTGTCCGAGAGGCACGGGCCCTAAATGCCATCCGTTTTGCAGCATGTTACAGAGACAAGACTGTTGACCGTCATTGATTGATTGACTCCCATGTAATGCTGTCAGTTAGTCTATTTCCCCCCCAAATTTTTTTTGATCGTCGGCCCAAATCGTTTAAGTCCCCATGCTGCATTTTTCATTTGTCAATCACATCATTCAAAAAAACTTTCAAGGAGATTTTTTTTTCTCAAATGTATACACGATTAGTTCTTTCCTGCATAAACAAACACACACATCAATTTTTTTTCAAATGTATACATGATTAGTTCTTTCCTGCATAAACAAACACACACATCCGCTGTACGAAGTCTCGAGATTATGTCGCCAAGCCCATCTGAAATTGCCTGTTGAGTAATAGCAAAGCAGCTTGCCGGGGGGCATTATAAAAGAACCGAAGAGCTTTGTTATTGGCTAGTGGGTAAACATAGCCCACGGCTTCAGGAACACCTGAAAGAACATTTGGAGTCAGCGCTATTTCGGGAAGGCTGACATCTTCAGGGGGCGTTGGAAAGGAGTTGCATCCACAAGAAATCATTCTCAGCGCTATTTATAGCCTAATAATCTTAACAGCGTCGTCGTTTTGATTTGTAAACCTCCCCAAAAAGTTGTTATTTTCCGCGCTCTTGAACCCCCGTTTTGTGTCGTACTGCTCACGCTGTTCATGAACGCGACAATACAAATGTAAATGTGTCCCCGTTTGTTGGAAAGAAAAGGTTCTTCAAAGAAAGTTGAATGAATGAAATGGGTCATTTGGCTGCGCG
Organism: Hippocampus comes; assembly: GCF_001891065.2. NCBI lineage: Eukaryota > Metazoa > Chordata > Actinopteri > Syngnathiformes > Syngnathidae > Hippocampus > Hippocampus comes. The sequence continues at coordinate 2,950,725 of NW_017808403.1, forward strand.
TCTTGGTCAGGAGGAAAAAGAAAAAAAAACTGAAAAGAAAAGTCCTGCTGAATGCTTGGAGCTCTGCCACATTGCACTACCACCTGGTTTGCGGGCTAATAGAAATGGGAGGACGTATTCATTTGTTTGCGAACGCTGTAGTTATCTACTTTCTTGCGATTGAACGGTGTCCAGGCGTGTCGAAGTTGAGTGTCTTCTGCCTGCTGCTGCGGCTGCACAAGTGGGCTTTTGATGTGGACAGTTCTTGTGTATTCTCCGAGTCCTGAACCCTCCCCCATCCTCCCGGCAAGAAATGTGTTTGCGCAGAGGGGCCTGGGCAGGGACAAAGCCTGAAAGTCAAACAGTTACTCCGCAGACAGTTTATCAGTTCCCATAACATGACATGCCTGAGAAACGATGCGAGTGCAGGTAAACATGCAAACTGGATGAACATGAGTTTCGTTCCGGCACCCAAAGGTTGAACTGTTGTTGCTTACCCTGAAACATACAACACCGCGAATGTGGTCCAATTTGATGTTCAACGTCAAAATAATGTTACAAAAGTCAAACAAAAATTGAAGTTAAAAAAAAAAAAAAAATCCACTCTAAAGTAAAGCGAAAACCAAAGTGTAGCTTCTCGTATCCTCTTTATTTCGTTTGACAGTAAGTTGGTAAGCAAATATTGAAGTTAAAAAAAAAAAAAAAATCCACTCTAAAGTAAAGCGAAAACCAAAGTGTAGCTTCTCGTATCCTCTTTATTTCGTTTGACAGTAAGTTGGTAAGCAAATATTGAAGTTAAAAAAAAAAAAAAAATCCACTCTAAAGTAAAGCGAAAACCAAAGTGTAGCTTCTCGTATCCTCTTTATTTCGTTTGACAGTAAGTTGGTAAGCAAATATTTAAATCGGAATTACAATGCTCCAGCTGACGTGATGATGTTCCGCGCCTCATCCTGATGATATTTTCCAGAACTCTTGAATTTAATTGAGGACCCCAGCATCAATCCAATTCACATTCAACAACCAAAATCACAGGGGATGACAGGATATTGTTCTCATTTCCCAGAATGAAAATGACAATTTTGAAAGTAATGTGGCCAGGCCTTGCAGTGTATTTACTATACGATGCTGTGGTGTAATTTGAGCTGGATGAGGCGCATGTGCAATATATGATGGGATTAGGAAGCAAAGATTACCGTCTGTTGCCCCCTCTTCTATAATCTCTCATCTGTGTTTGTGTTTTTCGAGGCTGCCGGCCAATAATTCGCATTTTTCATTCCTGCTTAATTGAGTTTAGAGCTATAGATTCATCTGGCACCCAAATACCAAATGCCGTGCTTATGTTCCAGAAAATGCTAATTTTTTTAAATACAACCTTCTCATGTTAGCGCAACATTTATGGCACTTTTTAAAAAGCTCTTTAAGCACACAACTGAAACGATAGAAACAGCAAAAATTGCAAATAGATACATTTGTGAAGACTGAACCAAGAATTTGGATGACCTACCCCACCAGTATACAACAAAAGTATTTTTGCTCACGATCAATGACTTGGGGAAAAAAAAAAATCGGGCGATTGTGTGCTGTAAGAATGTTGTTTTGTGATTTCTCTCTGCAGGCTATCGTGTCCAAGTTTGGATCGCAGTTCCGTGGTAATTCCCAACACGACGCCCTGGAGTTCCTTCTGTGGCTGCTGGATCGCGTCCACGAAGACATCAATCTGGCCTCACACAATAACAATAATACAACCAAAGCTTGCGAACGGGTAAGAGGTTTGTAATGCATCGTCAATTAAGCTCGGTCTCCGAAGCTAAAATGTTTTGCTCCACTTTCTGCTGTCTGATGTGTCAACATATCCCATGAATGATGAACTGAGATCCTAATTGCATGATTGAGGAAAAAGTTCGGAAGCCCCCCCGCCTTAACGTTTGGAAAGGCCGTCAGCTGTTGGATGCACTATTGATCCAGTATCGCGGGATAATGTCTGGCGATCAGAAGCACGCAGAATTACTGAGTGATGACCGATTCCTCGACTGTGGACAAAGAGAATACCAGATTTGTGCTCCCGCCATGGCTACATGTCACCATGCTTGAAACCATCAAGGCCCAACTTTGTTATGCATGATTGAAATCCTGTTTTGACTTGTTGATAATCGACATGCCTCATTGTGTGTCGTCGTATGAGGGTGATGATAACCATCGGCATCATTTATGAGGCGAGCGAGCTACGCTTGCTGTTGGTGATTGATAGGAAAACATACTCATTCTATCTACCGGAACTCCTTCCTGAGGCACGATGCTGACATGATTTATTCTGTTATTTTGTCACCGAGGGGTCTGGAGATATCTACAGTACGTCGGGATGTCCTCTCAAGGCTATGCCGTCGTTATTCAGAGAGATGGTACGACCCACGCGCGAGCTCGTGAATGGATAACTCGTAATCCTCCGAAAAGGAAACGATACACTTTCCCTCTGTGGAAACGGCAGAACAGACGTCGACTTTCAGTTTCAGCTTTTTAGTTTCAGATTTAGATTGGATCAAAGTGACAGGAGGGTTCTGATTATTTGAATAAATATATGTCTTTGAGTCATTCCTGCTACCGTTGTTGTTCCATATTGATGAATCTGCCTGACAACATGGCTGGCCTGTCAGAGCAAATTACAGCGTGACACATCTGCATCGCGGTGCCGGTAACGAGCCCGAAAAGAAAGGTGGGACGCGAAGGCGGGCAAACAAGTGATGGGCACGTCACATATGGTGGTAGCAGCCTAACGGGCATGCCTCCCAACTGGGAAAAAAACATTCGCGACTAAAGCAGGAAATAACCGCATGAATCCAAAACATTGAAACAATGGCGGACGGAAAGGAATAGTCCAGATGGGGCTGCGATCGCAATGCCGCGTATGAAATCTCCCTTGCCTTTGCGAGAGACAGTAGGCCCCCCCGCTCAAAGCGGAAAATCTCTGCTGGTCCACGCTAGTGGTCTCTTTTATTAGTCTGGGCACTTTGCCATCAGTCAGTGTGCAGGTTGTCATGGATTTCGTTTCTGTCAGAAAGAAAACACGTGCTCGTACATTCCTCTCGGGGAAACAGGAGGGAACATCACTTTGTGCCGTCAAGTTGGTCTCCCGTCGAATCATAGTCTCTCCATCATCGTATGAACTTGTGCTTCCTCCCCGCCAAGCTCACCCGTTGTACCTTACGAAGAATGCGCAGTGAGGCCGCGGTGGGCGATCCGCTATCACTTTTGCACAAAAGGAGCTTTGTGAGGGGCCAGGATGAGGGCAGCCCTTGAGTAAGCATCTCAGGTAACGTGACCATGAGCTCACGTCTCCCCCGAACAGCGTATTAACCGTCATTTGTGGACGCTTAAAAATTCGCAGGTCTTCTCCTGCACGAGATCTCTGGCAGTCATTTGGGCTTGGGAGTCGTCGTCAGCCTGATGGGAGGTGTAAGCCCCTTTCACCAGTCCGCGCACGTTTCCACCGGCAGCCAGCAAATCAACCGGCTCGACTTCTAATGCTGCTGATTCATCCTCTCGTTGACCTGCTCTCATTCTTCCTAAGCATGCGTTGCCTTTACTACTTAGCACCGAGAGCCCGAGTCCAAAGTGGAAAGCGCCATCAGCCTTCCCGCACTGTATTTCTGAGATGAATTTGTATTGCAGGCTGGCACGTCACAATCCTCGGTTGCGCACACGCGGAAGCAAAGTTGAAACGGTGCACTTAATCACGTTTGCTGTGGAATCGCCACGGCTTTCACTCTGGCATTCGCCGCCCTTGATTTGTTGATCGTTGATCGCTCTGGAAACAAGAGCGAGTGCGATGCCGTCTCGTTCACGCTCTCTTGCTTACTTTCTCTCTGACTGGGGTTCTTTGTAAGTTAGAGGAAGAAAGAAAGAAAGAGACACTTGTTGTGCAGACCTAGTTTGCGGAGAGGTGGGGGGGGGCGGGGGGGTGTACGGGCTGAGTTCAGTGCAAAAGTGGAATGGGAGGCAGAGCAGTAAGCAGTAGTGACAGTGGGTGAGATCAGGAACTCGCCAGAGGAATGACTTCTTAGATTCCACTTGACATTTTTTGATGTAGAACCTGTAGAATGTGTCCGTTTTCACATGAATGTACGTGCCTGGCTAAGCGACGGCACTTTTGTTGGTGTCGCAGGGGGGGGGTGTTGGTCAACAGGGCCACAAATAAGCAAGAATGCAGCTTGAGTTCCTAAGACACACATCTCCCATGCATCCATTTGCTCGCAAATAGATAATCTGCTTCCTGCATAGGCTTGCATTTTGTCAGCAGGTTCTGCGGTTTATGAACTGAGAAATTAAGGAAATTTTTTTTTTTTTTTTTGAATGCGCACCTTTTTCACAAATGTGCGACTGGAGCTTTTGTGTGACGATGCATCTTCTGTCCGTAACAAACTTATAGCCTCCAATTTAAAAGGATCTCTTCATCGAATTTCTGTGTTGATATGAAAATGACAGTTTGCTTGATATGAGTCATTCAAAGTATCGTCAAGGACTCAGGACGTTCTTGTTTCAAAACGTGCTGAATCCAGAACCGACTTAGAGTGCCCTCGCTCCGCCTCCGGTAGTCACGGTAATGAAGCCCCGCTGGTGCCGTAGCGGAGCGGGCCAGCCAGCTATTTTTACCGAATTTTATTTAACCCCACCCAAACATTGGTGGTTTCAATTTGTGCTTCAAGTGGTTTTCGATTGTTCTCTTAATTATTAATCCTTGGTGAAGAATGTCAGAGCCTTTTTTTAAGGAAGATTTGTGAGGACTATTTTAAATTGGGGGGGAAAAATGAATCATGTCTCTTCTTGAAAGCCTTGTTGGGAGCAGTGCCTCTTACTGGACTTTTAGCCAGTCTATCACGTATGTAAAGCCTGCTATAAACGGAGAAACTGGCTTTTTAATTGAATAACAAAAAGTTCCCTTGCACATAAACTATTCTCTACTTCATGTCTAATTGGACGACGGTACAACCAATCAATTGATGTGATTGAGATTTGCTGAGTGGAAGCTTTCTCCAGCACATGTCAATTAAATTGCCTGCAAACGGGCGGACTGTCGGGTATGATTTAGCGTTTTGGCAAGAAAAGCAGGGAGGTGTGTTTGACACGCGAAACCCGGTTTTAACGCGCTACAATTTGCCTGTGAAGAGTTGTTTTTCTTTTTTTTTTTTTTTTTCCTTTCCTATGTTCTCTTAATTGTTAATCCTTGGTGAATTCTTCTTGAAGAATGTCAGAGACTTTTTTAAGGAAGATTTGTGAGGACTATTTTAAATTGGGGGGGGAAAAAAATGAATCATGTCTCTTCTTGAAAGCCTTGTTGGGAGCAGCGCCTCTTACTGGACTTGTAGCCAGTCTAGCACGTATGTAAAGCCTGCTATACACGGAGAAACTGGCTTTTTATTGAATAACAAAAAGTTCCCTTGCACATAAACTATTCTCTACTTCATGTCTAATTGGACGACGGTACAACCAATCAATTGATGTGATTGAGATTTGCTGAGTGGAAGCTTTCTCCAGCACATGTCAATTAAATTGCCTGCAAACGGGCGGACTGTTGGGTATGATTTAGCTTTTGGCAAGAAAAGCGGGGAGGTGTGTCTGACACGCGAAACCCGGTTTTAACGCGCTACAATTTGCCTGTGAAGAGTTTTTCTTTTTTTTTTTTTCCTTTCCTAAAATAACAAATTACCAATCTGGCAATGAGTGTGAAAATCAACGAGACGACCGTTGCAGAGAATCAATCCGAGTTAGTCATTGAATCCTTGATGAAATCTATTCATCGAAGCAAAGTCTTATTAGCTGCCGTCGCAACCGCGACGGCTGAA
>NW_017808403.1:2976439-2984554 GCF_001891065.2 Hippocampus comes
TAATCTGCTTCCTGCATAGGCTTGTATTTTGTCAGCAGGTTCTGCGGTTTATGAACTGAGAAATTAAGGATTTTTTTTTTTTTTTTGAATGCGCACCTTTTTCACAAATGTGCGACTGGAGCTTTTGTGTGACGATGCATCTTCTGTCCGTAACAAACTTATAGCCTCCAATTTAAAAGGATCTCTTCATCGAATTTCTGTGTTGATATGAAAATGACAGTTTGCTTGATATGAGTGATTCAAAGTATCGTCAAGGACTCAGGACCTTCTTGTTTCAAAGCGTGCTGAATCCAGAACCGACTTAGAGTGCCCTCGCTCCGCCTCCGGTAGTCATGGTAATGAAGCCCCGCTGGTGCCGTAGCGGAGCGGGCCAGCCAGCTATTTTTCCCGAATTTTATTTAACCCCACCCAAACATTGGTGGTTTCAATTTGTGCTTCAAGTGGTTTTCGATTGTTCTCTTAATTGTTAATCCTTGGTGAATTCTTCTTGAAGAATGTCAGAGACTTTTTTAAGGAAGATTTGTGAGGACTATTTTAAATTGGGGGGGGAAAAAAATGAATCATGTCTCTTCTTGAAAGCCTTGTTGGGAGCAGCGCCTCTTACTGGACTTGTAGCCAGTCTAGCACGTATGTAAAGCCTGCTATACACGGAGAAACTGGCTTTTTATTGAATAACAAAAAGTTCCCTTGCACATAAACTATTCTCTACTTCATGTCTAATTGGACGACGGTACAACCAATCAATTGATGTGATTGAGATTTGCTGAGTGGAAGCTTTCTCCAGCACATGTCAATTAAATTGCCTGCAAACGGGCGGACTGTTGGGTATGATTTAGCTTTTGGCAAGAAAAGCGGGGAGGTGTGTCTGACACGCGAAACCCGGTTTTAACGCGCTACAATTTGCCTGTGAAGAGTTTTTCTTTTTTTTTTTTTCCTTTCCTAAAATAACAAATTACCAATCTGGCAATGAGTGTGAAAATCAACGAGACGACCGTTGCAGAGAATCAATCCGAGTTAGTCATTGAATCCTTGATGAAATCTATTCATCGAAGCAAAGTCTTATTAGCTGCCGTCGCAACCGCGACGACTGAGGCCGCCGTGTGTCTTTGTTGTGCGTTTCGCATTTGCTGTCGTCGATGTCACAACACTGCTCACAATCAGCCGCAGAGGAAGGAGGCGAATGGCAAAGCTAAAATGCTTACGAGACCAACTTCTCATTCGAATGAATCTTTGTGCGGCTCTCCTGGTGGCAGCAAAAGTCTTCTAAAGGTGGAGAGAGCCTCATATTCACCAGCAAACTGCGCCTTTGGTGCTCTCATTTCAATTTCAATGTGGCGCAAGTCTGCTCTGCTCACTGTGCAGTTTGAGGCTCTCTTCTCCTCGAGAGCCCGGATATTTCCATAGAAACAAGGAAGGAAGGGATGCATTTGAGAGGCAGATGCATATGGCCCCCGTGTTTGCTGTTAGCTACCTTACCGAACGGATGCCCATGTTTAGACTAAAGCCTCTTGATATCAGCCACTCTGTCGCTCCAGTTCCAGAGCACGAATAAAATCTGTTCGTGCCGAACCGATGAGGTCAAAAAAAGAGCTGCCATTTGAAAGCGATGCGTCGTCATGCTTGATTTGTGTCCGCCGCACGCTCAACATCCGTGGATGTGCAGACGCATGCTCAAGTGTGATTGGTGATGGAAGTGCTGTCTCCGTGATTGAAAATTCAAATGATGCTTTTGCCTCATCTTTTGGTGACTTTTGTCTTCAGATTGGAGAACAAGCGGCCACTTGCAGCCCCTCCCCTCGCTGCGGAGCTGGTGATCATGTTCTACCCAGCTTTGGCCCCACTCTCACATGCGTGTTATTAAGACGCCCGGGAACTGTTTTAAATTGTGACAAATTGGATAATGTGTCCTTAAAATGTTCTACCCAGCTTTGGCCCCACTCTCACATGTGTGTTATTAAGACGCCCGGGAACTGTTTTAACCCTTGTGCTGCAATTTCTACGATGTTTGTAACACATGGGTTACCCCATATGTTACAATTTCTACAATTTTTGTAGATTTATGCGTATTGTCATCTTGAAATCTAGGACACAGCATAAAAAGTGTGTGATATGAAATATTCCAATTCATGTTTTATTTATATAGATTTATATTTATGTTTTGGTCATAGCACAATACCGCTTTTATTGTCCATAGAGGGCAAAAATACAAAGAAAAAAATAAGAACTATATGTGTATGTATAGCACTGATGCCACTGAACATGTCGAGTGGTTGAAAGTGAAATAAATATTCAGGAATAATACTTTTACAATTTTTGTAAAATTGTATGTTGCGTTATATAAACTTATTTAGATCGACTGCAGCACATGGGTTAAATTGTGACAAATTGGATAATGTGTCCTTAAATTGTGGACTGAAATCATCACAGTCCCTTTGCTGTGCGCTCAGGTGAGCTGGAATACTTGAGAAGGCCGTTTTAAAGTGATTGCTTGGAAAGACTCGACTTTGCGATCACTTTGGGAAATATTTGTGATGTTGTTTTAGTTTAGCACCAGGAGGGCACAATACGCAGAATAAGAGCCAGCGGGGAGTTGTAATTTCCTCATCGTGGATGCTTGCCCAACAGGGAATCCCTGCGGATATTAGTCATTCTCACCGTACGCAGTAAAGCAGGGCAAGTTGACGAAGCGCTCGACTCGCCATGCAAAGTGAATTGCCATCCGTCCCAACGACAAACCCGAAAAGATCTGCCATCTTTGCCGAGGCCGATCAGAACAGATGTCATGGTGCCAACGAGGAAATTAGAACTGAGATTAACCGCTGTAATAATTGTCAATGCTAATGATCGTTTGCGACTCAAATCAAACCACACAAATACAAATGTACAGAAAAACCTTCAGGGTGCATGGATACCTGACAATACATTTGAGTCGATGAAGTTGAGTGTGGTTGCAAACATTTCTTTGTTTATTTGATTCCGATAGAAAGAGAGAAAGTAAGGGAGTGAGTCAAGATGGCTACCACCCACCAAGAAAAGTGAATGCAAGGTGTGTCTAAGAATAGGAAATGGAATTGAAAGCCCGGAGAAATTTGGCGACAGATTTAAGATGGTGCTTAGTTTTTCTGTTGAGTTATTTCCACCCAGACAGATAACAGCTCCAAGGAGCGAAGGTCTTCCAGACACCACAAATATATTGTTTTTACCACTTTAAAAAAAAAAAACACATTACGGATTTCTTTTTTTAAAGTTTGTCTCATCCTTCTCCTGCTTTCCGAGAATTCTCTCCACTACTATAGGCACCCTTCAGTTTCTCTCGACAATGTAATTCTATCTCTTCCCCTTTTTTTAAGGTCGGTCTCTCTCTCTCTCTCTCTCTCTCTCTCTCTCTCTCTCTCTCTCTCTCTCTCTCTCAATATATACATACATACACACACACATGATGGCGGGGGGCTGCTGTTAAGTCTGTCAGTCCGTCATTTATCTGTCCTCTGTTACGGTAGCTCTATGACAATCATTCATCTGCTGTGCAATCATCATTCAAGCCTATCAATACATACTGCTGAGAATATGTCGGCTGTATCTTCATGCAGAGTCACAACATAACAAAACAAGCACGTAATCGCCTGCGATGCTCACCTGGAGGTTTCTGTTGCCGCTGGCTCTCATTCTCAATCACTCCACGATAGAGCTTTCTCGACCACATCACATATCTATCTCTGTTTTCCACCGTTAGTTTGAATTATTCACATCAATGCCATTACTGGGAACACTTGCGAGCCCCCCCCCCCCTTACAATCTAAGCCCACCCATGAAAGGCCATCAGGATAAGATAAGGTGTTCTGCTAAGATGGGGCGCGGGCCACATTTTCTGGGTTTTTTTTACAAGTGGATCTACTCTGGGAGGTGAATTATTGACAACATCCAGGGTGGGACAGAGTGCACTGATAATTTGTGAGATTTTAAGCTCTCATGCTGAAAGACGAATGCCCACGAGTTTCACATTTCACGGCAGTGGGAGTGAGCTGCGTCACTCAGCATCCTTCCTGCTTAAATGGCTAATGACGGAATGCAATACTGAGTCAAGACTGACAAATAGTCTATTAATAACATCGATCTCCCCTTGGTGGATTCCAGCACATTTGTGCATTACTGTATTACCCCCCCCCCCCTGACATTTTGGAACGAACACAAAAGCTCCACTGCGCATCCGCCATACAGTTTTCTACGTTCTTTCTTGAGAAAACCGTACAGTGTAACCTCAGAGATGGAGCCAACCCATTTTGGAATGGCGGTTGACCAGAGAAATGTTCATATTTTCAAACGTGTTTTTCCTGTAGAGAAAAAAGAGAAACCGAAACATTTTCATAGTTAAACTGTCACCATCATAAAACTTTTATTACAGGTGTAAAAGATTTTTTTTTTCAAGTAGCGTACAGTATTTGACTCTGGAGTGTCAAATTTACAAGGCATTTTTATTTTTACTTGACAGGGACTTGAATAAGCGGCCCAAAAAAAAAAAACACTCTCCTCTGGTGAGACATGATGCAAGGCAGCAGTTTATCCTTTTATAATGTTGGAGTAAAGCCAAAGAAAAATCATCCCTTTAATTTACAGGCATACAACTCGATAAAGTATTCAGTCAATGGCAGCTGTCGGTACCAAGTGGCTGTCTCCCCTCCACTCCTCATTCCGTCCACCTCGAAAATGTCTCAACTGCGGCCTCCTGGTGACAGAGCTGAGGCAGCAACCCGACTCCAACTCACCACTCGGTTACGCGATATCTTTGTCATTTATCTAAATCCCACAAATCAATTACAGCACGCCAGATGCCAGGGTGAAGGATTTTATTCGCCCCCTCAAGGCGCTTGCACAAGGCCTATTGCGGCACTGAGGATTATAGATGAAGCAAAATCCGACAATTCTTCGGTTTAACATTTTATGAAGATGAGCAACTGCGCATTTCGGTGTTTATTTAGCTCACTATTCTGAACCAAGATGCAGTTTGTTCAAGGCGCACGTGCCAAAACCTTCGATCCCACCTGAGGACTGTCTCAACAATTCTGACCATACAAAGCTAGCCATGCCCGTTTGATGAGTTAATTTGTTTGGTTTTATTTTGCTTAGTACTGTACTGTAATCCCTCGCCACTTTGCACTTCAGCATTTCTTGTGGGGGGACCCGACCTGTCCGTCATCATTTAGATGAGTGTGGCCTAATCATCAATTACGTTGGTGCAGATGTAACCTGTTCTGCGGTCACACTCGACGGGTGCTGTTAACACACAAGTGACACCTCAAAGTCTATTTCCAGGGAAGCGCTGGCCGGCCGTGAGTTCCTGAGAAGCGATAAGCCGAACTGTATCTGTCTGCACACATTGGTCTGAATGTTCCTTTGTTATCGCCGCACAGATAACTCCAACGGGAGTTACGTGGGAGGGGAAAGAGGGGAAATGCTGGGTCAGAGTACATGGAGTACATATCTCAAACCATAGAATGGGTGACCTTTTGATTTCTCATATGTCACCGCAAACCTAAGATGACATTGGATCAGTCAATATCCGTGTGCTCCTTGACATTTTGGGTCATAATCCGACCAAAAGGGGGCTGGGGGGGGGGGGGGCTTAAAAATAGCGGTGATAGAAACAGACTGGGCCGAGAGGACTATTCTGCTTTGGTGTAAAAACACACATTCATTCTATAAAATCATGATACCAAATGACTTCATGCATTCTCAAGTATGGGACTTTCCATCAGAGAAAAAGCCTTTCCTGCACAGAGCCATTTGTAAAATGGACGTTTTTTTGGGGGTGGGGGGGCTCTGAATGCTGATGTGTGTGATGGAAATGATATTGTTACGTTAGAGGCAGCTGGACCCAAATGCAGGCACCGCAGCAGGCGCAATGCCGGCAGAAACATGCTTTTCCAAAGCATGTTTCTGTTCAGGGTCAGAAATAAACTTTGGGTAAGAGGAGTTTAGTACCCTTTGGAATGCTCACTTGCTGAGGCGCAAGGTTGTGCCAGACATCGCCATTCACACTAAAAATCAGACGTACAGCCAATTTTTGTCTTCATTTCAATACACTGCAAACGCTTTTGGACTGTTGGGAGGGGAGGTGGGAGAACTTTGAAAGAACCCCAGAGCAGGCAAGTTTCACACAGCAAGGCCCACATCGATATTCAAAACCGCAATCCAAGTAATTTGTGCCCTGCCAGCTGTGACCCCGGTTCGGGCTCCTGCACGCTTGTGTCGATCCACGCAAAGTTCACTCACGCCTGAATGAATATGATGAGACCAACGTGTTTTAAACATTTTGAGTTTCAGCCAGTTTCAACAGGTTAAATATATCCATCAGAAATGGCTTGAACGAGATAAGAGAGCCCAGAAAATGTCAGGCAGCAGTACACTCCATTCAGCAAAAAACAGAAGGCAGACGTGGCCGTGTGCGGAATTCGGTCCCGTGCTGACAGACTTTTCCCAAAGACTACCGGAATTTGTTCGCAAATTTCCAGTTCGGTCACGTGTGTGTGAGGCATGCCTTGGTCTTCTCTGATACCAAATGACTTCATGCATTCTCAAGTATGGGACTTTCCATCAGAGAAAAAGCCTTTCCTGCACAGAGCCATTTGTAAAATGGACGTTTTTTTGGGGGTGGGGGGGCTCTGAATGCTGATGTGTGTGATGGAAATGATATTGTTGCGTTAGAGGCAGCTGGACCCAAATGCAGGCGCCGCAGCAGGCGCAATGCTGGCAGAAACATGCTTTGGAAAAGCAAGTTTCTGTTCAGGGTCAGAAATAAACTTTGGGTAAGAGGAGTTTAGTACCCTTTGGAATGCTCACTTGCTGAGGCGCAAGGTTGTGCCAGGCATCGCCATTCACACTAAAAATCAGACGTACAGCCAATTTTTGTCTTCATTTCAATACACTGCAAACGCTTTTGGACTGTTGGGAGGGGAGGTGGGAGAACTTTGAAAGAACCCCAGAGCAGGCAAGTTTCACACAGCAAGGCCCACATCGATATTCAAAACCGCAATCCAAGTAATTTGTGCCCTGCCAGCTGTGACCCCGGTTCGGGCTCCTGCACGCTTGTGTCGATCCACGCAAAGTTCACTCACGCCTGAATGAATATGATGAGACCAACGTGTTTTAAACATTTTGAGTTTCAGCCAGTTTCAACAGGTTAAATATATCCATCAGAAATGGCTTGAACGAGATAAGAGAGCCCAGAAAATGTCAGGCAGCAGTACACTCCATTCAGCAAAAAACAGAAGGCAGACGTGGCCGTGTGCGGAATTCGGTCCCGTGCTGACAGACTTTTCCCAAAGACTACCGGAATTTGTTCGCAAATTTCCAGTTCGGTCACGTGTGTGTGAGGCATGCCTTGGTCTTCTCTGATTACAGCAGAAAATTCCACTGGTGTTGATAAATATGTTCCTTCGTCATTTATCTCGAGCCAAGGCCACCTTCCCTCCCTCGTTGCCCTCCCGGGGGCGGGGCGTTCGTTTCACTCAGTGCTTTCCACAAATTGCCTTATTTTCTTTTATAGGTGGATAACATCTAACGTTTTGTGGATTGCTGAAGATGACTGAAGGCATGTTGTTCTTTATTTGCTGCAGGATCCCGATGAAGATGAAAACCTGCGGCATCCTGGCCCGCCCCATTGCCAGCAGCAACATAGTTTTGTCCAGGAACATTTTCAGGCACAGTACAAGTGAGTCGTCATGCTTCTTTTAATCCTGGCCATTTGAAATTTACGACATTGCAATGTCGATTAAAAAAAAAAAAAAAAATGTGATTCAGCGTCAGCCCTAATCAAGATTGTCAACAGGAACACTTAATTGTCAAGGTTTTACAACCCCTTAATTCCTCAACAACCTTGATCAAAAAGTCACCTTCCACTCTCTCCCACAATTCTGTAACATATCAATTATTTGCACTTTCCTTTTAGCAATATTATGACAATGCTGACCTTCTTGGAGTACTTTCCGTTGCACTATGGAGAGCCCACTTAAGCGCGGATCCTTCATTTACACCATGGGGGGCTGATAGCGATGCAACACAGTAAAACCAAAGGATGTACTCTCGAGGAAAATTACTTTTTAAAAGGTGCCCCCCCCC